>NC_138032.1:100592691-100807089 GCF_964106645.2 Podarcis pityusensis | reverse complement strand
GTAGGGAACGCTGCGGCACCATCCTCATGCTAAACCTGTAAGTGCTTAAGGTAAAAAAATGAACATGTAGCTCCACAGCTTCACATTGGGCCAGGGATTTGATAATACATTAATGTGTAGCTTAGGCTACGTATGCACTATACCTTAAAGCACATTTGAAACACACTTTCCCCCACAAAGAATTCTGGGCACTGTAATTTACACCTCACAGAGTTACAGTTCCCAGCATCCTGTAACAAAATACAGTGCCCAGAATTCGTTGAGGTGGAAAATCTGCTCTAAACGTATATAGAGTATACGCAGCCTTAATCTGAAGGTAAGCAAAAAAGGGGACAGGGCTCCTGAGTCCTCAGTTGTTGTGTAGAAGAAGGAATTTCAACAGTTGAATTTGGGCAAGCTACAGCTAATAACCTTCCTTCTTCTATACAAACTATTAAGCCCTGTCCTCTTTTGCATGTGGTCACCCTACAAAGACTTCAGGTGCTGGTGTCAGAACTATTGTGGCACTTCCTGATTATTATTAATATTATTATTATTATTGTCAGAGTTGCTTCCAGATCCTAGCTCACAGAGGATCACGCTAGCCAGCGATCATTAAATAAAAGTCTTTATTGAGTTACAGTTTCCATTCTCAAGCTGCTGCGTGCAACCCTACGTCTAATGGTTAGATCGGCGAAGCTCCATCTGAGTCTCCGCCCCTTGTACACCAACTTAATATCCTAGCCTTGCTCCACCTTTTCCGCCTGACTGTTCTTCTCTGGGTCCCTCTGCCCCCCGGGGTCTCTTCTTTCCGGGATTCCTCTGACGCTGACGCTGACCCCCCTGACTCTTCTCCCTCCTTTCGGCGGGCTTTAGGACCTGGCTCCCTTTCCGGGCTGCCTACTGCGCCACCTTCCTGTGCATTTGAACTTGTCGCGCGCGCCCAACCTTCCACCTTCCGTCTGACCGTTTCTTCGCTCCCCGATGGAGGTGTGGCCACTCCTGACTCGTGCCCTCCCCCCTGTTGTGAGCTGCCAGCGCTTGATCCCTGGCGCCCTTCCTCTTCCCTGCTCTCTGGCGGTGACGCTGGTCCCGATTTCCAACTGCTCCCCTCTGAGTCCCCTCTGGCTCTATCTTCCTGGGGTGTCCCCCTAGGCTCCCCCCTTGCCCTGGCCACTGGTGCTCCTTTCTGTGAATCTTCTGATTCACTGGAAAGACTCGGAGATCTCGGGTCGTCGTCATCACTCATCTTTTCTTCTGCCTCCTCCCCCTCGCTCTCTGTTTCCTCCCTTGCCCTTGCCTCTGCTCCTGAACCCCTGACATCCATCCCCCCCTCGAAGCCCCCTCTTCCCCCCTCCCCTCCTTCCGGTGCGGGATCTGGGTGCTGCTGTGTCAGGGGGACGAATGTCGGATACAGTTCGCTTCCCGTGGCGGGCCGCCATCCGAAGTCTTCCGGTTCTTCCTCCCTGCTCTCGTTGACGACGGTCACCTCCGCTTCCATCTCTGTGCCGCCGTGCTCGAAACCCGGGTCGTCCCCGAAAACGTCCATGTCCATCTCTCCCTCGTTGCCTTCTGGAGACGTTGCTCGTCCTGGACCCTCCAGCCACCTTCTGCGGAACTGCTCCTCTGGTCGATCATCCCACCAATACGAGGGTTCTGAAGCAGATCCCGAGGGTGACCCCTCCGGGGAACGGGCGTCTCGTGTCGGTTCCTCGTCCGAGTCGAACCCCCGGAACGTGCTGGCTGAAAGCGTGGGCGTGAAAAGCCAGTCGTCGAAAAAGTCTGCTGGCATTGGCCTGTGTGGGAAGAGGGCATGAAACTCTTCTTTGAGCAGAGGTTCGTCTAAAGCGTAGCCCGGCACCCAGCTGTTGGCACTGGCCGGGGTGCCCTCCTTGGCGAGAAGGTATTCTACCCCCTCTTCCCCCCATCTGGAGTCCAAAATCTCCGTGACTTCGTTGATGCGCTCCTCCTGTGCCACTCCCCCTTGCCCGGTTCTCTCTCGGAGCGGACCCGGTGCCGTTCCTGGTTCCTGAAACCTGTGAGGTGCCTTGTAGGGAGTGAGCACCGATCTGTGGAACACCGGATGCATTCTGGAACCCTCCGGAAGAGCCAGCCTGAAAGCCACCGGGTTGACCTGTTCTTCGACTTGGTAGGGCCCCAGTTGTTTATGCCCTAGTTTCTTCTTCGCCAACGACCTGGCCGGCACTGCGTGGGCTGCTAACCAGACCCAGTCTCCCACATGGATCTCTTCGCCAACCCTTCTGTGTTTGTCCGCTTGTACCTTGTATGCGTGTTTAGCCAGCTCCAGGTGCCGCCGCAGCTGATCGTGGACCTCCTGCAACTCCGACGCGAACGCATCTGCTGTCTGCGGCTCCCCCTCCCCCATTCTTTCCAGTCCCGGGAAGGTTCTGGGGTGCCTCCCGTTGTTGGCGAAGAACGGCGTGACCCCCGTGGACACGTGCTTCGTGTTGTTGTAGGCGAACTCGGCGAGAGGCAGGTAATCCACCCACGTCGCAGGCTGTTGATTCGCATAACATCTCAGGTACTGCTGCATGATGGCATTGACCCGCTCCGCTTGCCCGTTGGTCTGCGGGTGTCTAGCCGACGCCAGGTTGATCTTGACGTTCAGGAAGCCCATCAGCCTCTGCCAGAAGTTCGAGATGAACTGTCGCCCTCGGTCGGACAGAATAGACCGCGGCAGACCGTGAACCTTGAACACGTGGTCTATGAACAGTTTGGCGGTTTGTTCCGCCGTGGCCACCTTCGCACACGGAATGAAATGTGCCATCTTGGAGAACAAGTCCACCACCACCAGCACAGCCGTCTTGCCCCTCGAGCTGGGCAGATCCGTGACAAAGTCCAGGGCCACTCTCTCCCATGGTTCGAACGGAGTTTGCAGCGGTTCCAGCAGTCCGGCCGGCGGTCTGTGCACTGGTTTGGCCCTCTGGCAGGTGTCACACCTCGCCACGTAGTCCGCGACTTCCCCTCTCATTCCGGGCCACCAGAAGTCTCTGGCTACTAATTCCACCGTCTTCTCCTTGCCAAAGTGCCCGGCAGTGGGCGCGTCGTGCAGCTGCTGCAGTACCTTGGCGCGAAGTTCGTCTCCCGGCACGTAGATGGCCCCTTTACGGATGAGCAAACCATCTCGCAGCTGGAACTCGTCGGTCGCTGCCGTGCCCCTGTGCACCTCTGCCATCTTTGCTTGCGCGAAGGAGTCATCCTGCAACGCTCGTCGCACCGCATCCAGGTCAACTGTTGCCGCCGCGCACGCCCACACTGTCGGTGCGAAGATGTGCATGGCGGCCGCTGGCGTTGCCTCCTCCAGATACTGTGGCTTACGGGAGAGAGCATCCGCCATGATGTTGGTGTCCCCCGGGACATATTCTATTCGGAAGTCGAAATTCGCAAAGAACTCAGCCCAACGTATCTGCCTCTGGTTCAGGAACTGTGCCGTGCGCCAGTGCTCTAGATTCTTGTGGTCCGTGCAGACCTGCACCGTGTGCTTGGCGCCGATCAGGAAGTGCCTCCACGCTTTGAACGCTGCATGAATGGCCAGCAACTCCCTGTCCCAGATGGTGTAGTTCTGTTCGGACTTGCTGAGCTTCCTTGAGTAAAACGCTCCCGGCCTCCAAACCCCCTGCGGGTCTTTCTGCAGCAGGACTGCTCCCACGGCTCTGTCTGAAGCATCTGTCTCCACCCTCATCGGCCTGCTGGGGTTGACATGAAGCAGCTGCTCTTCCGACGCGAAGAGACGCTTGAGTGCCTGAAAGGACTGCTCCGCCTGCTCTGTCCAGATGAACTTCTTTTTCTTGGAGCTGAGCGTGTCCGTGATGGCCGCTGTCTGCATCGCAAAGCCTTTGATAAACTTGCGATAGAAGTTCGCGAAGCCGACAAACCGTTGGACCTCCTTCCGGTTGCGTGGGCTTTTCCAATCCAACACTGCTCGGACCTTGGCGCTGTCCATGGCGAGCCCTTTATCAGACAACTTGTAGCCCAGGAAATCCACCTCCGTCACGTCGAATTGGCACTTCTCCAGCTTGGCGTAAAGCCTATGTTGCTGTAGCCTGCTCAGCACTTCCTTGACGTGTCTGTCATGCTCCTGCTGCGATTCCGAAAAGATCAGGATGTCATCCAAGAAACAGACGCACGTCTTGTAGAGGAGCCCCGCCAACACGTGATGCATGAAAGCTTGAAAAACGTGGGAGCCATTTTGCAATCCAAAAGGCATAACTCTATATTCGTAGGTGCCCAGGGGCGTGAACATGGCTGTCTTCCACTCATCTCCTTCCCGCATGCGAATGAGGTTGTATGCCCCTCGCAGGTCCAACTTGGTGAACACTCTGCCCTTCCGTACCTTTGCGAGGAGGTCGTCGATTCGGGGCATGGGGAAGTCCGATGGCTTGGTCACACTGTTCAAGATGCGAAAGTCCACTACAAGTCTTTTTTGGGGCGTGTCCCTCTTCTTAACAAAGAATACCGGACTGCCCCCCGCTGCCTTGGACTCTCGGATGAAACCGCGCTCCAAATTATGATCTATGAACTCTTTGAGTTCCTGCAGTTCGTCCTCAGACATGGAATACAGCTTCCCTTTGGGCAGCGCCGCCCCCGGCAGCAGGTCAATTTTGCAGTCATATGGTCTGTGGGGGGGTAGCCTGTCTGCCTCCTTCTCGCAGAAAACCTCCAAAAATTCTGCGTACTTGTGGGGAACCGCTTGCAGCGTGCCTAGCTGCAGCTGTGACTCCTCTTCCTCTCCTTCCTGCCTGGGCACGATGCAGTGTTCAGCGCAAAAGGAAGAGCCGAAGGTCAGCTGCCTCTGGTACCAAGCCAGCGTCGGGCTGTGCTTGTCCAGCCAACTCATGCCCAATACAATGGGCGTGTCCGATAGTTGAGTGACATTGAAGCTGATGATTTCCCTGTGATTCCCAAGTCGCATCACCATTGGTGGCGTCTGCTTCACCACTTGCCCCCCTAGCAGCTCCCTGCCATCCACCGTGACAACCTGCAGGGGCAGCGTGGCAGGCAGCAACTGTATAGCGTGCCGGTCGACAAAGTCCTGCCCTATAAAGTCCGCATTGCTTCCGGAGTCAATGGTGATTGGCACGTCCATGGTGATTCCATTGGGCAGCTGGAGCGACGCGGTGAGCCTCACTACCGGTTTGGGCGGGAGGGGGTCCATGGGCTGTAAAATCTCTGGGGACTGCTTCACTGACACGTCTGGCTGGGCCCCAGTGCCTCTTCCAACCAGACTCCGTCGTTTCCCTGCTGTGGTTGTCCTTGCTGCGTTGCTGCAGTTACCATTGCTGAGGCTGCAGTGTGCTTGTGGAGCCTCTGGGGACACTCTTTCGCCATATGCTGTGGATCATCGCAGATGTAACACTTCCTGTTCCCTCTAGGAGGCTTCGCTTTCACTGCTGCCGGTGCTAGGGCTCTGGCTGCTGACTGAGCCCTTGCACCTCCAACCTCCATAGGTTCCGCTCCTCCTCCTGGCGGAGGCGTGGATTGCGCACGCGCTGCTTCTCTGGGAAGGAAGGAGGAGTCCCTGGCTGGTTCGCGCCCTCCACGCCCTTCGTCCCTGCTCCACGGACGTCCTTCCAGCCGCACCCCCACCGCCAGCGCCCTCTGAACGATCTCCTGCGTGGTCCGGGGTCTCTCCCCCCTCGCAATTTCATCTTTAACCGAGCCGTGCAATCCCTCCCAAAACAGGTCTCTTACAGGAGCCGAATCTCTGTCCCATTCCAGAGCACTGACCAAAGCGAAAAAGCGGGCATGGTACTGCCTTACGCTGGCCCTCCCTTGCTTCAGTCCATGTATCTGCTGCCGAGCAAGATCCACGTCAATGCTTGACAAAAAGCACCCATCCATCGCTTTAATAAAGGCATCCGCGTTTTGGAGCGCCGGATCCTTATCTCTCCACAAATTGCGCAGCCATGCTTTAGCATCTCCATGCAAATGGGACATGATGAATCCCACCTTCTCTTGCTCATCTCTAAAGTCTTTGTTCAGCAGTTGCAGTGCACACATTACATCTGCTCTAAAGTTGGGGTACTGTTGCAAATTCCCATCGAAGTGAGAGACCAAACCGCCTGTTCGTCTCCCCAACCCAATCCCCTCCGGTTTGGGTGTCAGTTGCCCTTGCTTCGTAAGCACTTCCAACCTGACCTGGAGATCCCTGTAGGCGGCAGCTGCGTCCTCCTCTCTCTTCCTGGATGCAAGAGCCTCGGCATTCAGGCGCGACACTGCTTCTCTGAGTTCCACTATCTGCTGTTCGGCCGTCATGTTGTCTGCCGTTCGTGAGCTCGCTAGTAGGCACCCGCTTTCTCTCCTCTCCGCGAGGCTGTAGATGCCCACAATTCATGAGATGGAGCTTACTGTCAGAGTTGCTTCCAGATCCTAGCTCACAGAGGATCACGCTAGCCAGCGATCATTAAATAAAAGTCTTTATTGAGTTACAGTTTCCATTCTCAAGCTGCTGCGTGCAACCCTACGTCTAATGGTTAGATCGGCGAAGCTCCATCTGAGTCTCCGCCCCTTGTACACCAACTTAATATCCTAGCCTTGCTCCACCTTTTCCGCCTGACTGTTCTTCTCTGGGTCCCTCTGCCCCCCGGGGTCTCTTCTTTCCGGGATTCCTCTGACGCTGACGCTGACCCCCCTGACTCTTCTCCCTCCTTTCGGCGGGCTTTAGGACCTGGCTCCCTTTCCGGGCTGCCTACTGCGCCACCTTCCTGTGCATTTGAACTTGTCGCGCGCGCCCAACCTTCCACCTTCCGTCTGACCGTTTCTTCGCTCCCCGATGGAGGTGTGGCCACTCCTGACTCGTGCCCTCCCCCCTGTTGTGAGCTGCCAGCGCTTGATCCCTGGCGCCCTTCCTCTTCCCTGCTCTCTGGCGGTGACGCTGGTCCCGATTTCCAACTGCTCCCCTCTGAGTCCCCTCTGGCTCTATCTTCCTGGGGTGTCCCCCTAGGCTCCCCCCTTGCCCTGGCCACTGGTGCTCCTTTCTGTGAATCTTCTGATTCACTGGAAAGACTCGGAGATCTCGGGTCGTCGTCATCACTCATCTTTTCTTCTGCCTCCTCCCCCTCGCTCTCTGTTTCCTCCCTTGCCCTTGCCTCTGCTCCTGAACCCCTGACAACTGTATTTGCGCTTCCATATGCGTAGAAGGAAGACAAATGAGCTTTGATTGTGCTTATTTCAATTCGCATGGGGTTTTATGGGAGTGCACCAGAATCACCCCCAACCAAAGTAAAAAGGTCTTTTTGGTTCCATCTACATAAAAAGAAGATGATAAAGCTCTGATTGGGCTTATTTCAAATTGGTGTTTTTGGGGTTAGAATGCACAATCACCCAAAAATCGCAGAGTGACATGTTTATTATCAGCGCAAACCAAGCATAGGTGTTTTGGTTCCATGTCAATAGAAAGAGCACGAATTAGCTTCCATTGTTCTTTCGGTGTTCAGTCCCCCACAAATAGCAAAGCAAAGTGTAATAAGCCTAAAGAAAGCCAAACAGGTTGTTTTGGGTTGCAGCAACATAGAAAGAAGAATCTTGGATTTTGCTTATTTCGTGTTCTTTGGTGTTAATGCACATTGACCCAGATATCGCAAAGTGTGTGTAATGAGACCAAAAAACACAACACTGTATTTGCGCTTCCATATGCGTAGAAGGAAGACAAATGAGCTTTGATTGTGCTTATTTCAATTCGCATGGGGTTTTTATGGGAGTGCACCAGAATCACCCCCAACCAAAGTAAAAAGGTCTTTTTCGTTCCATCTACATAAAAAGAAGATGATAAAGCTCTGATTGGGCTTATTTCAAATTGGTGTTTTTGGGGTTAGAATGCACAATCACCCAAAAATCGCAGAGTGACATGTTTATTATCAGCGCAAACCAAGCATAGGTGTTTTGGTTCCATGTCAATAGAAAGAGCACGAATTAGCTTGCATTGTTCTTTCGGTGTTCAGTCCCCCACAAATAGCAAAGCAAAGTGTAATAAGCCTAAAGAAAGCCAAACAGGTTGTTTTGGGTTGCAGCAACATAGAAAGAAGAATCTTGGATTTTGCTTATTTCGTGTTCTTTGGTGTTAATGCACATTCACCCAGAAATCGCAAAGTGTGTGTAATGAGACCAAAATAACACAAGATTGTCTTTTCGCTTTCATATGCGTAGAAAGAAGACAAATAAGCTTTGATTGTGCTTATTTCAATTCGCATGGGGTTTTGTGGGTGTGCATCAGAATCACCCCCAACCAAAGCATAAAGGTCTTTTGGGTTCCTACATAAAAAGAAGATGATAAAGCTCTGATTGGGCTTATTTCAAATAGGTGTTTTGGGGGTTAGAATGCACAATCACCCAAAAATCGCAGAGTGACATGTTTATTATCAGCGCAAACCAAGCATAGGTGTTTTGCTTCCATGTCAATAGAAAGAGCACGTGTCAGGGGTTCAGGAGCAGAGGCAAGGGCAAGGGAGGAAACAGAGAGCGAGGGAGAGGAGGCAGAAGAAAAGATGAGTGATGACGACGACCCGAGATCTCCGAGTCTTTCCAGTGAATCAGAAGATTCACAGAAAGGAGCACCAGTGGCCAGGGCAAGGGGGGAGCCTAGGGGGACACCCCAGGAAGATAGAGCCAGAGGGGACTCAGAGGGGAGCAGTTGGAAATCAGGACCAGCGTCACCGCCAGAGAGCAGGGAAGAGGAAGGGCGCCAGGGATCAAGCGCTGGCAGCTCACAACAGGGGGGAGGGCACGAGTCAGGAGTGGCCACACCTCCATCGGGGAGCGAAGAAACGGTCAGACGGAAGGTGGAAGGTTGGGCGCGCGTGCCAAGTTCAAATGCACAGGAAGGTGGCGCAGTAGGCAGCCCGGAAAGGGAGCCAGGTCCTAAAGCCCGCCGAAAGGAGGGAGAAGAGTCAGGGGGGTCAGCGTCAGCGGCAGAGGAATCCCGGAAGGAAGAGACCCCGGGGGGCAGAGGGACCCAGAGAAGAACAGTCAGGCGGAAAAGGTGGAGCAAGGCTAGGATATTAAGTTGGTGTACAAGGGGCGGAGACTCAGATGGAGCTTCGCCGATCTAACCATGAGACGTAGAGTTGCACGCAGCAGCATGAGAATGGAAACTGTAACTCAATAAAGACTTTTATTTAATGATCGCTGGCTAGCGTGATCCTCTGTGAGCTAGGATCTGCAAGCAGCTCTGACAGTAAGCTCCATCACTTGATTGTGGGCATCTACGTCCTCGCGGAGAGGAGAGAAATCGGGTGCCTACTAGCGAGCTCACGAACGGCAGACAACATGACGGCCGAACAGCAGATAGTGGAACTCAGAGAAGCAGTGACACGACTGAATGCCGAGGCTCTTGCATCCAGGAAGAGAGAGGAGGACGCAGCTGCCGCCTACAGGGATCTCCAGGTCAGGTTGGAAGTGCTTACGAAGCAAGGGCAACTGACACCCAAACCGGAGGGGATTGGGTTGGGGAGACGAACAGGCGGTCTGGTCTCTCACTTCGATGGGAATTTGCAACAGTACCCCAACTTTAGAGCAGATGTAATGTGTGCACTGCAACTGCTGAACAAAGACTTTAGAGATGAGCAAGAGAAGGTGGGATTCATCATGTCCCATTTGCATGGAGATGCTAAAGCATGGCTGCGCAATTTGTGGAGAGATAAGGATCCGGCGCTCCAAAATGCGGATGCCTTTATTAAAGCGATGGATGGGTGCTTTTTATCAAGCATTGACGTGGATCTTGCTCGGCAGGAGATACATGGACTGAAGCAAGGGAGGGCCAGCGTAAGGCAGTACCATGCCCGCTTTTTCGCTTTGGTCAGTGCCCTGGAATGGGACAGAGATTCGGCTCCTGTAAGAGACCTGTTTTGGGAGGGATTGCACGGCTCGGTTAAAGATGAAATTGCGAGGGGGGAGAGACCCCGGACCACGCAGGAGATCGTTCAGAGGGCGCTGGCGGTGGGGGTGCGGCTGGAAGGACGTCCGTGGAGCAGGGACGAAGGGCGTGGAGGGCGCGAACCAGCCAGGGGCTCCTCCTTCCTTCCCAGAGAAGCAGCGCGTGCGCAATCCACGCCTCCGCCAGGAGGAGGAGCGGAACCTATGGAGGTTGGAGGTGCAAGGGCTCAGTCAGCAGCCAGAGCCCTAGCACCGGCACCAGTGAAAGCGAAGCCTCCTAGAGGGAACAGGAAGTGTTACATCTGCGATGATCCACAGCATATGGCGAAAGAGTGTCCCCAGAGGCTCCACAAGCACACTGCAGCCTCAGCAATGGTAACTGCAGCAACGCAGCAAGGACAACCACAGCAGGGAAACGAAGGAGTCTGGTTGGAGGAAGAGGCACTGGGGCCCAGCCAGACGTGTCAGTGAAGCAGTCCCCAGAGATTTTACAGCCCATGGACCCCCTCCCGCCCAAACCGGTAGTGAAGCTCACCGCGTCGCTCCAGCTGCCCAATGGAATCACCATGGACGTGCCAATCACCATTGACTCCGGAAGCAATGCGGACTTTATAGGGCAGGACTTTGTCGACCGGCACGCTATACAGTTGCTGCCTGCCACGCTGCCCCTGCAGGTTGTCACGGTGGATGGCAGGGAGCTGCTAGGGGGGCAAGTGGTGAAGCAGACGCCACCAATGGTGATGCGACTTGGGAATCACAGGGAAATCATCAGCTTCAATGTCACTCAACTATCGGACACGCCCATTGTATTGGGCATGAGTTGGCTGGACAAGCACAGCCCGACGCTGGCTTGGTACCAGAGGCAGCTGACCTTCGGCTCTTCCTTTTGCGCTGAACACTGCATCGTGCCCAGGCAGGAAGGAGGGGAAGAGGAGTCACAGCTGCAGCTAGGCACGCTGCAAGCGGTTCCCCACAAGTACGCAGAATTTTTGGAGGTTTTCTGCGAGAAAGAGGCAGACAGGCTACCCCCCCACAGACCATATGACTGCAAAATTGACCTGCTGCCGGGGGCGGCGCTGCCCAAAGGGAAGCTGTATTCCATGTCTGAGGACGAACTGCAGGAACTCAAAGAGTTCATAGATCATAATTTGGAGCGCGGTTTCATCCGAGAGTCCAAGGCAGCGGGGGGCAGTCCGGTATTCTTTGTTAAGAAGCGGGACACGCCCCAAAAAAGACTTGTAGTGGACTTTCGCATCTTGAACAGTGTGACCAAGCCATCGGACTTCCCCATGCCCCGAATCGACGACCTCCTCGCAAAGGTACGGAAGGGCAGAGTGTTCACCAAGTTGGACCTGCGAGGGGCATACAACCTCATTCGCATGCGGGAGGGAGATGAGTGGAAGACAGCCATGTTCACGCCCCTGGGCACCTACGAATATAGAGTTATGCCTTTTGGATTGCAAAATGGCTCCCACGTTTTTCAAGCTTTCATGCATCACGTGTTGGCGGGGCTCCTCTACAAGACGTGCGTCTGTTTCTTGGATGACATCCTGATCTTTTCGGAATCGCAGCAGGAGCATGACAGACACGTCAAGGAAGTGCTGAGCAGGCTACAGCAACATAGGCTTTACGCCAAGCTGGAGAAGTGCCAATTCGACGTGACCGAGGTGGATTTCCTGGGCTACAAGTTGTCTGATAAAGGGCTCGCCATGGACAGCGCCAAGGTCCGAGCAGTGTTGGATTGGAAAAGCCCACGCAACCGGAAGGAGGTCCAACGGTTTGTCGGCTTCGCGAACTTCTATCGCAAGTTTATCAAAGGCTTTGCGATGCAGACAGCGGCCATCACGGACACGCTCAGCTCCAAGAAAAAGAAGTTCATCTGGACAGAGCAGGCGGAGCAGTCCTTTCAGGCACTCAAGCGTCTCTTCGCGTCGGAAGAGCAGCTGCTTCATGTCAACCCCAGCAGGCCGATGAGGGTGGAGACAGACGCTTCGGACAGAGCCGTGGGAGCAGTCCTGCTGCAGAAAGACCCGCAGGGGGTTTGGAGGCCGGGAGCGTTTTACTCAAGGAAGCTCAGCAAGTCCGAACAGAACTACACCATCTGGGACAGGGAGTTGCTGGCCATTCATGCAGCGTTCAAAGCGTGGAGGCACTTCCTGATCGGCGCCAAGCACACGGTGCAGGTCTGCACGGACCACAAGAATCTAGAGCACTGGCGCACGGCACAGTTCCTGAACCAGAGGCAGATACGTTGGGCTGAGTTCTTTGCGAATTTCGACTTCCGAATAGAGTATGTCCCGGGGGACACCAACATCATGGCGGATGCTCTCTCCCGTAAGCCACAGTATCTGGAGGAGGCAACGCCAGCGGCCGCCATGCACATCTTCGCACCGACAGTGTGGGCGTGCGCGGCGGCAACAGTTGACCTGGATGCGGTGCGACGAGCGTTGCAGGATGACTCCTTCGCGCAAGCAAAGATGGCAGAGGTGCACAGGGGCACGGCAGCGACCGACGAGTTCCAGCTGCGAGATGGTTTGCTCATCCGTAAAGGGGCCATCTACGTGCCGGGAGACGAACTTCGCGCCAAGGTACTGCAGCAGCTGCACGACGCGCCCACTGCCGGGCACTTTGGCAAGGAGAAGACGGTGGAATTAGTCGCCAGAGACTTCTGGTGGCCCGGAATGAGAGGGGAAGTCGCGGACTACGTGGCGAGGTGTGACACCTGCCAGAGGTCCAAACCAGTGCACAGACCGCCGGCCGGACTGCTGGAACCGCTGCAAACTCCGTTCGAGCCATGGGAGAGAGTGGCCCTGGACTTTGTCACGGATCTGCCCAGCTCGAGGGGCAAGACGGCTGTGCTGGTGGTGGTGGATTTGTTCTCCAAGATGGCACATTTCATTCCGTGTGCGAAGGTGGCCACGGCGGAACAAACCGCCAAACTGTTCATAGACCACGTGTTCAAGGTTCACGGTCTGCCGCGGTCTATTCTGTCCGACCGAGGGCGACAGTTCATCTCAAACTTCTGGCAGAGGCTGATGGGCTTCCTGAACGTCAAGATCAACCTGGCGTCGGCTAGACACCCGCAGACCAACGGGCAAGCGGAGCGGGTCAATGCCATCATGCAGCAGTACCTGAGATGTTATGCGAATCAACAGCCTGCGACGTGGGTGGATTACCTGCCTCTCGCCGAGTTCGCCTACAACAACACGAAGCACGTGTCCACGGGGGTCACGCCGTTCTTCGCCAACAACGGGAGGCACCCTAGAACCTTCCCGGGACTGGAAAGAATGGGGGAGGGGGAGCCGCAGACAGCAGATGCGTTCGCGTCGGAGTTGCAGGAGGTCCACGATCAGCTGCGGCGGCACCTGGAGCTGGCTAAACACGCATACAAGGTACAAGCGGACAAACACAGAAGGGTTGGCGAAGAGATCCATGTGGGAGACTGGGTCTGGTTAGCAGCCCACGCAGTGCCGGCCAGGTCGTTGGCGAAGAAGAAACTAGGGCATAAACAACTGGGGCCCTACCAAGTCGACGAACAGGTCAACCCGGTGGCTTTCAGGCTGGCTCTTCCGGAGGGTTCCAGAATGCATCCGGTGTTCCACAGATCGGTGCTCACTCCCTACAAGGCACCTCACAGGTTTCAGGAACCAGGAACGGCACCGGGTCCGCTCCGAGAGAGAACCGGGCAAGGGGGAGTGGCACAGGAGGAGCGCATCAACGAAGTCACGGAGATTTTGGACTCCAGATGGGGGGAAGAGGGGGTAGAATACCTTCTCGCCAAGGAGGGCACCCCGGCCAGTGCCAACAGCTGGGTGCCGGGCTACGCTTTAGACGAACCTCTGCTCAAAGAAGAGTTTCATGCCCTCTTCCCACATAGGCCAATGCCAGCAGACTTTTTCGACGACTGGCTTTTCACGCCCACGCTTTCAGCCAGCACGTTCCGGGGGTTTGACTCGGACGAGGAACCGACACGAGCCGCCCGTTCCCCAGAGGGGTCACCCTCGGGATCTGCTTCAGAACCCTCGTATTGGTGGGATGATCGACCAGAGGAGCAGTTCCGCAGAAGGTGGCTGGAGGGTCCAGGACGAGCAACGTCTCCAGAAGGCAACGAGGGAGAGACGGACATGGACGTTTTCGGGGACGACCCGGGTTTCGAGCACGGCGGCACAGAGATGGAAGCGGAGGTGACCGTCGTCAACGAGAGCAGGGAGGAAGAACCGGAAGACTTCGGATGGCGGCCCGCCACGGGAAGCGAACTGTATCCGACATTCGTCCCCCTGACACGGCAGCACCCAGATCCCGCACCGGAAGGAGGGGAGGGGGGAAGAGGGGGCTTCGAGGGGGGGATGGATGTCAGGGGTTCAGGAGCAGAGGCAAGGGCAAGGGAGGAAACAGAGAGCGAGGGAGAGGAGGCAGAAGAAAAGATGAGTGATGACGACGACCCGAGATCTCCGAGTCTTTCCAGTGAATCAGAAGATTCACAGAAAGGAGCACCAGTGGCCAGGGCAAGGGGGGAGCCTAGGGGGACACCCCAGGAAGATAGAGCCAGAGGGGACTCAGAGGGGAGCAGTTGGAAATCAGGACCAGCGTCACCGCCAGAGAGCAGGGAAGAGGAAGGGCGCCAGGGATCAAGTGCTGGCAGCTCACAACAGGGGGGAGGGCACGAGTCAGGAGTGGCCACACCTCCATCGGGGAGCGAAGAAACGGTCAGACGGAAGGTGGAAGGTTGGGCACGCGTGCCAAGTTCAAATGCACAGGAAGGTGGCGCAGTAGGCAGCCCGGAAAGGGAGCCAGGTCCTAAAGCCCGCCGAAAGGAGGGAGAAGAGTCAGGGGGGTCAGCGTCAGCGTCAGAGGAATCCCGGAAGGAAGAGACCCCGGGGGGCAGAGGGACCCAGAGAAGAACAGTCAGGCGGAAAAGGTGGAGCAAGGCTAGGATATTAAGTTGGTGTACAAGGGGCGGAGACTCAGATGGAGCTTCGCCGATCTAACCATGAGACGTAGAGTTGCACGCAGCAGCTTGAGAATGGAAACTGTAACTCAATAAAGACTTTTATTTAATGATCGCTGGCTAGCGTGATCCTCTGTGAGCTAGGATCTGGAAGCAGCTCTGACAGCACGAATAAGCTTCCATTGTTCTTTCGGTGTTCAGTCCCCCACAAATAGCAAAGCAAAGTGTAATAAGCCTAAAGAAAGCCAAACAGGTTGTTTTGGGTTGCAGCAACATAGAAAGAAGAATCTTGGATTTTGCTTATTTCGTGTTCTTTGGTGTTAATGCACATTCACCCAGAAATCGCAAAGTGTGTGTAATGAGACCAAAATAACACAACATTGTCTTTTCGCTTTCATATGCGTAGAAAGAAGACAAATAAGCGTTGATTGTGCTTATTTCAATTCGCATGGGGTTTTGTGGGTGTGCATCAGAATCACCCCCAACCAAAGCATAAAGGTCTTTTGGGTTCCTACATAAAAAGAAGATGATAAAGCTCTGATTGGGCTTATTTCAAATTGGTGTTTTGGGGGTTAGAATGCACAATCACCCAAAAATCGCAGAGTGACATGTTTATTATCAGCGCAAACCAAGCATAGGTGTTTTGCTTCCATGTCAATAGAAAGAGCACTGTCAGGGGTTCAGGAGCAGAGGCAAGGGCAAGGGAGGAAACAGAGAGCGAGGGAGAGGAGGCAGAAGAAAAGATGAGTGATGACGACGACCCGAGATCTCGGAGTCTTTCCAGTGATTCAGAAGATTCACAGAAAGGAGCACCAGTGGCCAGGGCAAGGGGGGAGCCTAGGGGGACACCCCAGGAAGATAGAGCCAGAGGGGACTCAGAGGGGAGCAGTTGGAAATCAGGACCAGCGTCACCGCCAGAGAGCAGGGAAGAGGAAGGGCGCCAGGGATCAAGCGCTGGCAGCTCACAACAGGGGGGAGGGCACGAGTCAGGAGTGGCCACACCTCTATCGGGGAGCGAAGAAACGGTCAGACGGAAGGTGGAAGGTTGGGCGCGCGTGCCAAGTTCAAATGCACAGGAAGGTGGCGCAGTAGGCAGCCCGGAAAGGGAGCCAGGTCCTAAAGCCCGCCGAAAGGAGGGAGAAGAGTCAGGGGGGTCAGCGTCAGCGGCAGAGGAATCCCGGAAGGAAGAGACCCCGGGGGGCAGAGGGACCCAGAGAAGAACAGTCAGGCGGAAAAGGTGGAGCAAGGCTAGGATATTAAGTTGGTGTACAAGGGGCGGAGACTCAGATGGAGCTTCGCCGATCTAACCATGAGACGTAGAGTTGCACGCAGCAGCTTGAGAATGGAAACTGTAACTCAATAAAGACTTTTATTTAATGATCGCTGGCTAGCGTGATCCTCTGTGAGCTAGGATCTGGAAGCAGCTCTGACAGACATGTTTATTATGAGACCAAACCAAGCATAGGTGTTTTGGTTCCATGTCAATAGAAAGAGCACGAATTAGCTTGCATTGTTCTTTCGGTGTTCAGTCCCCCACAAATAGCAAAGCAAAGTGTAATAAGCCTAAACAAAGCCAAACAGGTTGTTTTGGGTTGCAGCAACATAGAAAGAAGAATCTTGGATTTTGCTTATTTCGTGTTCTTTGGTGTTAATGCACATTGACCCAGAAATCGCAAAGTGTGTGTAATGAGACCAAAAAACACAACACTGTATTTGCGCTTCCATATGCGTAGAAGGAAGACAAATGAGCTTTGATTGTGCTTATTTCAATTCGCATGGGGTTTTTATGGGAGTGCACCAGAATCACCCCCAACCAAAGTAAAAAGGTCTTTTTGGTTCCATCTACATAAAAAGAAGATGATAAAGCTCTGATTGGGCTTATTTCAAATTGGTGTTTTTGGGGTTAGAATGCACAATCACCCAAAAATCGCAGAGTGACACGTTTATTATCAGCGCAAACCAAGCATAGGTGTTTTGGTTCCATGTCAATAGAAAGAGCACGAATTAGCTTGCATTGTTCTTTCGGTGTTCAGTCCCCCACAGATAGCAAAGCAAAGTGTAATAAGCCTAAAGAAAGCCAAACAGGTTGTTTTGGGTTGCAGCAACATAGAAAGAAGAATCTTGGATTTTGCTTATTTCGTGTTCTTTGGTGTTAATGCACATTCACCCAGAAATCGCAAAGTGTGTGTAATGAGACCAAAATAACACAACATTGTCTTTTCGCTTTCATATGCGTAGAAAGAAGACAAATAAGCTTTGATTGTGCTTATTTCAATTCGCATGGGGTTTTGTGGGTGTGCATCAGAATCACCCCCAACCAAAGCATAAAGGTCTTTTGGGTTCCTACATAAAAAAAAAGATGATAAAGCTCTGATTGGGCTTATTTCAAATAGGTGTTTTGGGGGTTAGAATGCACAATCACCCAAAAATCGCAGTGACATGTTTATTATGAGACCAAACCAAGCATAGGTGTCTTGGTTCCATCTCTATAGAAAGAGCACGAATAAGCTTCCATTGTTCTTTCGGTGTTCAGTCCCCCACAAATAGCAAAGCAAAGTGTAATAAGCCTAAAGAAAGCCAAACAGGTTGTTTTGGGTTGCAGCAACATAGAAAGAAGAATCTTGGATTTTGCTTATTTCGTGTTCTTTGGTGTTAATGCACATTGACCCAGAAATCGCAAAGTGTGTGTAATGAGACCAAAATAACACAACACTGTCTTTTCGCGTCCATATGCGTAGAAGGAAGACAAATGAGCTTTGATTGTGCTTATTTCAATTCGCATGGGGTTTTATGGGTGTGCATCAGAATCACCCCCAACCAAAGCATAAAGGTCTTTTGGGTTCCTACATAAAAAGAAGATGATAAAGCTCTGATTGGGCTTATTTCAAATAGGTGTTTTGGGGGTTAGAATGCACAATCACCCAAAAATCGCAGTGACATGTTTATTATGAGACCAAACCAAGCATAGGTGTTTTGGTTCCATCTCTATAGAAAGAGCACGAATAAGCTTCCATTGTTCTTTCGGTGTTCAGTCCCCCACAAATAGCAAAGCAAAGTGTAATAAGCCTAAAGAAAGCCAAACAGGTTGTTTTGGGTTGCAGCAACATAGAAAGAAGAATCTTGGATTTTGCTTATTTCGTGTTCTTTGGTGTTAATGCACATTCACCCAGAAATCGCAAAGTGTGTGTAATGAGACCAAAATAACACAACACTGTATTTGCGCTTCCATATGCGTAGAAGGAAGACAAATGAGCTTTGATTGTGCTTATTTCAATTCGCATGGGGTTTTATGGGAGTGCACCAGAATCACCCCCAACCAAAGTAAAAAGGTCTTTTTGGTTCCATCTACATAAAAAGAAGATGATAAAGCTCTGATTGGGCTTATTTCAAATTGGTGTTTTTGGGGTTAGAATGCACAATCACCCCAAAATCGCAGAGTGACATGTTTATTATCAGCGCAAACCAAGCATAGGTGTTTTGGTTCCATGTCAATAGAAAGAGCACGAATTAGCTTGCATTGTTCTTTCGGTGTTCAGTCCCCCACAAATAGCAAAGCAAAGTGTAAAAAGCCTAAAGAAAGCCAAACAGGTTGTTTTGGGTTGCAGCAACATAGAAAGAAGAATCTTGGATTTTGCTTATTTCGTGTTCTTTGGTGTTAATGCACATTCACCCAGAAATCGCAAAGTGTGTGTAATGAGACCAAAAAACACAACACTGTATTTGCGCTTCCATATGCGTAGAAGGAAGACAAATGAGCTTTGATTGTGCTTATTTCAATTCGCATGGGGTTTTATGGGAGTGCACCAGAATCACCCCCAACCAAAGTAAAAAGGTCTTTTTGGTTCCATCTACATAAAAAGAAGATGATAAAGCTCTGATTGGGCTTATTTCAAATTGGTGTTTTTGGGGTTAGAATGCACAATCACCCAAAAATCGCAGAGTGACATGTTTATTATCAGCGCAAACCAAGCATAGGTGTTTTGGTTCCATGTCAATAGAAAGAGCACGAATTAGCTTGCATTGTTCTTTCGGTGTTCAGTCCCCCACAAATAGCAAAGCAAAGTGTAATAAGCCTAAAGAAAGCCAAACAGGTTGTTTTGGGTTGCAGCAACATAGAAAGAAGAATCTTGGATTTTGCTTATTTCGTGTTCTTTGGTGTTAATGCACATTCACCCAGAAATCGCAAAGTGTGTGTAATGAGACCAAAAAACACAACACTGTATTTGCGCTTCCATATGCGTAGAAGGAAGACAAATGAGCTTTGATTGTGCTTATTTCAATTCGCATGGGGTTTTGTGGGTGTGCATCAGAATCACCCCCAACCAAAGCATAAAGGTCTTTTGGGTTCCTACATAAAAAGAAGATGATAAAGCTCTGATTGGGCTTATTTCAAATAGGTGTTTTGGGGGTTAGAATGCACAATCACCCAAAAATCGCAGTGACATGTTTATTATGAGACCAAACCAAGCATAGGTGTTTTGGTTCCATCTCTATAGAAAGAGCACGAATAAGCTTCCATTGTTCTTTCGGTGTTCAGTCCCCCACAAATAGCAAAGCAAAGTGTAATAAGCCTAAAGAAAGCCAAACAGGTTGTTTTGGGTTGCAGCAACATAGAAAGAAGAATCTTGGATTTTGCTTATTTCGTGTTCTTTGGTGTTAATGCACATTCACCCAGAAATCGCAAAGTGTGTGTAATGAGACCAAAATAACACAACACTGTATTTGCGCTTCCATATGCGTAGAAGGAAGACAAATGAGCTTTGATTGTGCTTATTTCAATTCGCATGGGGTTTTATGGGAGTGCACCAGAATCACCCCCAACCAAAGTAAAAAGGTCTTTTTGGTTCCATCTACATAAAAAGAAGATGATAAAGCTCTGATTGGGCTTATTTCAAATTGGTGTTTTTGGGGTTAGAATGCACAATCACCCCAAAATCGCAGAGTGACATGTTTATTATCAGCGCAAACCAAGCATAGGTGTTTTGGTTCCATGTCAATAGAAAGAGCACGAATTAGCTTGCATTGTTCTTTCGGTGTTCAGTCCCCCACAAATAGCAAAGCAAAGTGTAATAAGCCTAAAGAAAGCCAAACAGGTTGTTTTGGGTTGCAGCAACATAGAAAGAAGAATCTTGGATTTTGCTTATTTCGTGTTCTTTGGTGTTAATGCACATTCACCCAGAAATCGCAAAGTGTGTGTAATGAGACCAAAAAACACAACACTGTATTTGCGCTTCCATATGCGTAGAAGGAAGACAAATGAGCTTTGATTGTGCTTATTTCAATTCGCATGGGGTTTTATGGGAGTGCACCAGAATCACCCCCAACCAAAGTAAAAAGGTCTTTTTGGTTCCATCTACATAAAAAGAAGATGATAAAGCTCTGATTGGGCTTATTTCAAATTGGTGTTTTTGGGGTTAGAATGCACAATCACCCAAAAATCGCAGAGTGACATGTTTATTATCAGCGCAAACCAAGCATAGGTGTTTTGGTTCCATGTCAATAGAAAGAGCACGAATAAGCTTCCATTGTTCTTTCGGTGTTCAGTCCCCCACAAATAGCAAAGCAAAGTGTAATAAGCCTAAAGAAAGCCAAACAGGTTGTTTTGGGTTGCAGCAACATAGAAAGAAGAATCTTGGATTTTGCTTATTTCGTGTTCTTTGGTGTTAATGCACATTCACCCAGAAATCGCAAAGTGTGTGTAATGAGACCAAAATAACACAACATTGTCTTTTCGCTTTCATATGCGTAGAAAGAAGACAAATAAGCGTTGATTGTGCTTATTTCAATTCGCATGGGGTTTTGTGGGTGTGCATCAGAATCACCCCCAACCAAAGCATAAAGGTCTTTTGGGTTCCTACATAAAAAGAAGATGATAAAGCTCTGATTGGGCTTATTTCAAATTGGTGTTTTGGGGGTTAGAATGCACAATCACCCAAAAATCGCAGAGTGACATGTTTATTATCAGCGCAAACCAAGCATAGGTGTTTTGCTTCCATGTCAATAGAAAGAGCACTGTCAGGGGTTCAGGAGCAGAGGCAAGGGCAAGGGAGGAAACAGAGAGCGAGGGAGAGGAGGCAGAAGAAAAGATGAGTGATGACGACGACCCGAGATCTCCGAGTCTTTCCAGTGATTCAGAAGATTCACAGAAAGGAGCACCAGTGGCCAGGGCAAGGGGGGAGCCTAGGGGGACACCCCAGGAAGATAGAGCCAGAGGGTACTCAGAGGGGAGCAGTTGGAAATCAGGACCAGCGTCACCGCCAGAGAGCAGGGAAGAGGAAGGGCGCCAGGGATCAAGCGCTGGCAGCTCACAACAGGGGGGAGGGCACGAGTCAGGAGTGGCCACACCTCCATCGGGGAGCGAAGAAACGGTCAGACGGAAGGTGGAAGGTTGGGCGCGCGTGCCAAGTTCAAATGCACAGGAAGGTGGCGCAGTAGGCAGCCCGGAAAGGGAGCCAGGTCCTAAAGCCCGCCGAAAGGAGGGAGAAGAGTCAGGGGGGTCAGCGTCAGCGGCAGAGGAATCCCGGAAGGAAGAGACCCCGGGGGGCAGAGGGACCCAGAGAAGAACAGTCAGGCGGAAAAGGTGGAGCAAGGCTAGGATATTAAGTTGGTGTACAAGGGGCGGAGACTCAGATGGAGCTTCGCCGATCTAACCATGAGACGTAGAGTTGCACGCAGCAGCTTGAGAATGGAAACTGTAACTCAATAAAGACTTTTATTTAATGATCGCTGGCTAGCGTGATCCTCTGTGAGCTAGGATCTGGAAGCAGCTCTGACAGACATTGTCAGAGTTGCTTCCAGATCCTAGCTCACAGAGGATCACGCTAGCCAGCGATCATTAAATAAAAGTCTTTATTGAGTTACAGTTTCCATTCTCAAGCTGCTGCGTGCAACCCTACGTCTAATGGTTAGATCGGCGAAGCTCCTTCTGAGTCTCCGCCCCTTGTACACCAACTTAATATCCTAGCCTTGCTCCACCTTTTCCGCCTGACTGTTCTTCTCTGGGTCCCTCTGCCCCCCGGGGTCTCTTCCTTCCGGGATTCCTCTGACGCTGACGCTGACCCCCCTGACTCTTCTCCCTCCTTTCGGCGGGCTTTAGGACCTGGCTCCCTTTCCGGGCTGCCTACTGCGCCACCTTCCTGTGCATTTGAACTTGGTGCGCGCGCCCAACCTTCCACCTTCCGTCTGACCGTTTCTTCGCTCCCCGATGGAGGTGTGGCCACTCCTGACTCGTGCCCTCCCCCCTGTTGTGAGCTGCCAGCGCTTGATCCCTGGCGCCCTTCCTCTTCCCTGCTCTCTGGCGGTGACGCTGGTCCCGATTTCCAACTGCTCCCCTCTGAGTCCCCTCTGGCTCTATCTTCCTGGGGTGTCCCCCTAGGCTCCCCCCTTGCCCTGGCCACTGGTGCTCCTTTTTGTGAATCTTCTGATTCACTGGAAAGACTCGGAGATCTCGGGTCGTCGTCATCACTCATCTTTTCTTCTGCCTCCTCCCCCTCGCTCTCTGTTTCCTCCCTTGCCCTTGTCTCTGCTCCTGAACCCCTGACATCCATCCCCCCCTCGAAGCCCCCTCTTCCCCCCTCCCCTCCTTCCGGTGCGGGATCTGGGTGCTGCTGTGTCAGGGGGACGAATGTCGGATACAGTTCGCTTCCCGTATCGGGCCGCCATCCGAAGTCTTCCGTTTCTTCCTCCCTGCTCTCGTTGACTACGGTCACCTCCGCTTCCATCTCTGTGCCGCCGTGCTCGAAACCCGGGTCGTCCCCGAAAACGTCCATGTCCGTCTCTCCCTCGTTGCCTTCTGGAGACGTTGCTCGTCCTGGACCCTCCAGCCACCTTCTGCGGAACTGCTCCTCTGGTCGATCATCCCACCAATACGAGGGTTCTGAAGCAGATCCCGAGGGTGACCCCTCCGGGGAACGGGCGTCTCGTGTCGGTTCCTCGTCCGAGTCGAACCCCCGGAACGTGCTGGCTGAAAGCGTGGGCGTGAAAAGCCAGTCGTCGAAAAGGTCTGCTGGCATTGGCCTATGTGGGAAGAGGGCATGAAACTCTTCTTTGAGCAGAGGTTCGTCTAAAGCGTAGCCCGGCACCCAGCTGTTGGCACTGGCCGGGGTGCCCTCCTTGGCGAGAAGGTATTCTACCCCCTCTTCCCCCCATCTGGAGTCCAAAATCTCCGTGACTTCGTTGATGCGCTCCTCCTGTGCCACTCCCCCTTGCCCGGTTCTCTCTCGGAGCGGACCCGGTGCCGTTCCTGGTTCCTGAAACCTGTGAGGTGCCTTGTAGGGAGTGAGCACTGATCTGTGGAACACCGGATGCATTCTGGAACCCTCCGGAAGAGCCAGCCTGAAAGCCACCGGGTTGACCTGTTCTTCGACTTGGTAGGGCCCCAGTTGTTTATGCCCTAGTTTCTTCTTCGCCAACGACCTGGCCGGCACTGCGTGGGCTGCTAACCAGACCCAGTCTCCCACATGGATCTCTTCGCCAACCCTTCTGTGTTTGTCCGCTTGTACCTTGTATGCGTGTTTAGCCAGCTCCAGGTGCCGCCGCAGCTGATCGTGGACCTCCTGCAACTCCGACGCGAACGCATCTGCTGTCTGCGGCTCCCCCTCCCCCATTCTTTCCAGTCCCGGGAAGGTTCTGGGGTGCCTCCCGTTGTTGGCGAAGAACGGCGTGACCCCCGTGGACACGTGCTTCGTGTTGTTGTAGGCGAACTCGGCGAGAGGCAGGTAATCCACCCACGTCGCAGGCTGTTGATTCGCATAACATCTCAGGTACTGCTGCATGATGGCATTGACCCGCTCCGCTTGCCCGTTGGTCTGCGGGTGTCTAGCCGACGCCAGGTTGATCTTGACGTTCAGGAAGCCCATCAGCCTCTGCCAGAAGTTTGAGATGAACTGTCGCCCTCGGTCGGACAGAATAGACCGCGGCAGACCGTGAACCTTGAACACGTGGTCTATGAACAGTTTGGCGGTTTGTTCCGCCGTGGCCACCTTCGCACACGGAATGAAATGTGCCATCTTGGAGAACAAATCCACCACCACCAGCACAGCCGTCTTGCCCCTCGAGCTGGGCAGATCCGTGACAAAGTCCAGGGCCACTCTCTCCCATGGTTCGAACGGAGTTTGCAGCGGTTCCAGCAGTCCGGCCGGCGGTCTGTGCACTGGTTTGGACCTCTGGCAGGTGTCACACCTCGCCACGTAGTCCGCGACTTCCCCTCTCATTCCGGGCCACCAGAAGTCTCTGGCTACTAATTCCACCGTCTTCTCCTTGCCAAAGTGCCCGGCAGTGGGCGCGTCGTGCAGCTGCTGCAGTACCTTGGCGCGAAGTTCGTCTCCCGGCACGTAGATGGCCCCTTTACGGATGAGCAAACCATCTCGCAGCTGGAACTCGTCGGTCGCTGCCGTGCCCCTGTGCACCTCTGCCATCTTTGCTTGCGCGAAGGAGTCATCCTGCAACGCTCGTCGCACCGCATCCAGGTCAACTGTCGCCGCCGCGCACGCCCACACTGTCGGTGCGAAGATGTGCATGGCGGCCGCTGGCGTTGCCTCCTCCAGATACTGTGGCTTACGGGAGAGAGCATCCGCCATGATGTTGGTGTCCCCCGGGACATACTCTATTCGGAAGTCGAAATTCGCAAAGAACTCAGCCCAACGTATCTGCCTCTGGTTCAGGAACTGTGCCGTGCGCCAGTGCTCTAGATTCTTGTGGTCCGTGCAGACCTGCACCGTGTGCTTGGCGCCGATCAGGAAGTGCCTCCACGCTTTGAACGCTGCATGAATGGCCAGCAACTCCCTGTCCCAGATGGTGTAGTTCTGTTCGGACTTGCTGAGCTTCCTTGAGTAAAACGCTCCCGGCCTCCAAACCCCCTGCGGGTCTTTCTGCAGCAGGACTGCTCCCACGGCTCTGTCCGAAGCGTCTGTCTCCACCCTCATCGGCCTGCTGGGGTTGACATGAAGCAGCTGCTCTTCCGACGCGAAGAGACGCTTGAGTGCCTGAAAGGACTGCTCCGCCTGCTCTGTCCAGATGAACTTCTTTTTCTTGGAGCTGAGCGTGTCCGTGATGGCCGCTGTCTGCATGGCAAAGCCTTTGATAAACTTGCGATAGAAGTTCGCGAAGCCGACAAACCGTTGGACCTCCTTCCGGTTGCGTGGGCTTTTCCAATCCAACACTGCTCGGACCTTGGCGCTGTCCATGGCGAGCCCTTTATCAGACAACTTGTAGCCCAGGAAATCTACCTCCGTCACGTCGAATTGGCACTTCTCCAGCTTGGCGTAAAGCCTATGTTGCTGTAGCCTGCTCAGCACTTCCTTGACGTGTCTGTCATGCTCCTGCTGCGATTCCGAAAAGATCAGGATGTCATCCAAGAAACAGACGCACGTCTTGTAGAGGAGCCCCGCCAACACGTGATGCATGAAAGCTTGAAAAACGTGGGAGCCATTTTGCAATCCAAAAGGCATAACTCTATATTCGTAGGTGCCCAGGGGCGTGAACATGGCTGTCTTCCACTCATCTCCTTCCCGCATGCGAATGAGGTTGTATGCCCCTCGCAGGTCCAACTTGGTGAACACTCTGCCCTTCCGTACCTTTGCGAGGAGGTCGTCGATTCGGGGCATGGGGAAGTCCGATGGCTTGGTCACACTGTTCAAGATGCGAAAGTCCACTACAAGTCTTTTTTGGGGCGTGTCCCGCTTCTTAACAAAGAATACCGGACTGCCCCCCGCTGCCTTGGACTCTCGGATGAAACCGCGCTCCAAATTATGATCTATGAACTCTTTGAGTTCCTGCAGTTCGTCCTCAGACATGGAATACAGCTTCCCTTTGGGCAGCGCCGCCCCCGGCAGCAGGTCAATTTTGCAGTCATATGGTCTGTGGGGGGGTAGCCTGTCTGCCTCCTTCTCGCAGAAAACCTCCAAAAATTCCGCGTACTTGTGGGGAACCGCTTGCAGCGTGCCTAGCTGCAGCTGTGACTCCTCTTCCCCTCCTTCCTGCCTGGGCACGATGCAGTGTTCAGCGCAAAAGGAAGAGCCGAAGGTCAGCTGCCTCTGGTACCAAGCCAGCGTCGGGCTGTGCTTGTCCAGCCAACTCATGCCCAATACAATGGGCGTGTCCGATAGTTGAGTGACATTGAAGCTGATGATTTCCCTGTGATTCCCAAGTCGCATCACCATTGGTGGCGTCTGCTTCACCACTTGCCCCCCTAGCAGCTCCCTGCCATCCACCGTGACAACCTGCAGGGGCAGCGTGGCAGGCAGCAACTGTATAGCGTGCCGATCGACAAAGTCCTGCCCTATAAAGTCCGCATTGCTTCCGGAGTCAATGGTGATTGGCACGTCCATGGGGATTCCATTGGGCAGCTGGAGCGACGCGGTGAGCCTCACTACCGGTTTGGGCGGGAGGGGGTCCATGGGCTGTAAAATCTCTGGGGACTGCTTCACTGACACGTCTGGCTGGGCCCCAGTGCCTCTTCCTCCAACCAGACTCCGTCGTTTCCCTGCTGTGGTTGTCCTTGCTGCGTTGCTGCAGTTACCATTGCTGAGGCTGCAGTGTGCTTGTGGAGCCTCTGGGGACACTCTTTCGCCATATGCTGTGGATCATCGCAGATGTAACACTTCCTGTTCCCTCTAGGAGGCTTCGCTTTCACTGCTGCCGGTGCTAGGGCTCTGGCTGCTGACTGAGCCCTTGCACCTCCAACCTCCATAGGTTCCGCTCCTCCTCCTGGCGGAGGCGTGGATTGCGCACGCGCTGCTTCTCTGGGAAGGAAGGAGGAGCCCCTGGCTGGTTCGCGCCCTCCACGCCCTTCGCCACTGCTCCACGGACGTTCTTCCAGCCGCACCCCCACCGCCAGCGCCCTCTGAACGATCTCCTGCGTGGTCCGGGGTCTCTCCCCCCTCGCAATTTCATCTTTAACCGAGCCGTGCAATCCCTCCCAAAACAGGTCTCTTACAGGAGCCGAATCTCTGTCCCATTCCACAGCACTGACCAAAGCGAAAAAGCGGGCATGGTACTGCCTTACGCTGGCCCTCCCTTGCTTCAGTCCATGTATCTGCTGCCGAGCAAGATCCACGTCAATGCTTGATAAAAAGCACCCATCCATCGCTTTAATAAAGGCATCCGCATTTTGGAGCGCCGGATCCTTATCTCTCCACAAATTGCGCAGCCATGCTTTAGCATCTCCATGCAAATGGGACATGATGAATCCCACCTTCTCTTGCTCATCTCTAAAGTCTTTGTTCAGCAGTTGCAGTGCACACATTACATCTGCTCTAAAGTTGGGGTACTGTTGCAAATTCCCATCGAAGTGAGAGACCAGACCGCCTGTTCGTCTCCCCAACCCAATCCCCTCCGGTTTGGGTGTCAGTTGCCCTTGCTTCGTAAGCACTTCCAACCTGACTTGGAGATCCCTGTAGGCGGCAGCTGCGTCCTCCTCTCTCTTCCTGGATGCAAGAGCCTCGGCATTCAGTCGCGACACTGCTTCTCTGAGTTCCGCTATCTGCTGTTCGGCCGTCATGTTGTCTGCCGTTCGTGAGCTCGCTAGTAGGCACCCGCTTTCTCTCCTCTCCGCGAGGCTGTAGATGCCCACAATTTACTGAGATGGAGCTTACTGTCAGAGTTGCTTCCAGATCCTAGCTCACAGAGGATCACGCTAGCCAGCGATCATTAAATAAAAGTCTTTATTGAGTTACAGTTTCCATTCTCAAGCTGCTGCGTGCAACCCTACGTCTAATGGTTAGATCGGCGAAGCTCCATCTGAGTCTCCGCCCCTTGTACACCAACTTAATATCCTAGCCTTGCTCCACCTTTTCCGCCTGACTGTTCTTCTCTGGGTCCCTCTGCCCCCCGGGGTCTCTTCCTTCCGGGATTCCTCTGACGCTGACGCTGACCCCCCTGACTCTTCTCCCTCCTTTCGGCGGGCTTTAGGACCTGGCTCCCTTTCCGGGCTGCCTACTGCGCCACCTTCCTGTGCATTTGAACTTGGCACGCGCGCCCAACCTTCCACCTTCCGTCTGACCGTTTCTTCGCTCCCCGATGGAGGTGTGGCCACTCCTGACTCGTGCCCTCCCCCCTGTTGTGAGCTGCCAGCGCTTGATCCCTGGCGCCCTTCCTCTTCCGTGCTCTCTGGCGGTGACGCTGGTCCCGATTTCCAACTGCTCCCCTCTGAGTCCCCTCTGGCTCTATCTTCCTGGGGTGTCCCCCTAGGCTCCCCCCTTGCCCTGGCCACTGGTGCTCCTTTTTGTGAATCTTCTGATTCACTGGAAAGACTCGGAGATCTCGGGTCGTCGTCATCACTCATCTTTTCTTCTGCCTCCTCCCCCTCGCTCTCTGTTTCCTCCCTTGCCCTTGTCTCTGCTCCTGAACCCCTGACAATATGCGTAGAAAGAAGACAAATAAGCTTTGATTGTGCTTATTTCAATTCGCATGGGGTTTTGTGGGTGTGCATCAGAATCACCCCCAACCAAAGCATAAAGGTCTTTTGGGTTCCTACATAAAAAGAAGATGATAAAGCTCTGATTGGCCTTATTTCAAATTGGTGTTTTGGGGGTTAGAATGCACAATCACCCAAAAATCGCAGAGTGACATGTTTATTATCAGCGCAAACCAAGCATAGGTGTTTTGGTTCCATGTCAATAGAAAGAGCACGAATAAGCTTCCATTGTTCTTTCGGTGTTCAGTCCCCCACAAATAGCAAAGCAAAGTGTAATAAGCCTAAAGAAAGCCAAACAGGTTGTTTTGGGTTGCAGCAACATAGAAAGAAGAATCTTGGATTTTGCTTATTTCGTGTTCTTTGGTGTTAATGCACATTCACCCAGAAATCGCAAAGTGTGTGTAATGAGACCAAAATAACACAACATTGTCTTTTCGCTTTCATATGCGTAGAAAGAAGACAAATAAGCTTAGATTGTGCTTATTTCAATTCGCATGGGGTTTTGTGGGTGTGCATCAGAATCACCCCCAACCAAAGCATAAAGGTCTTTTGGGTTCCTACATAAAAAGAAGATGATAAAGCTCTGATTGGGCTTATTTCAAATTGGTGTTTTGGGGGTTAGAATTCACAATCACCCAAAAATCGCAGTGACATGTTTATTATGAGACCAAACCAAGCATAGGTGTTTTGGTTCCATCTCTATAGAAAGAGCACGAATAAGCTTCCATTGTTCTTTCGGTGTTCAGTCCCCCACAAATAGCAAAGCAAAGTGTAATAAGCCTAAACAAAGCCAAACAGGTTGTTTTGGGTTGCAGCAACATAGAAAGAAGAATCTTGGATTTTGCTTATTTCGTGTTCTTTGGTGTTAATGCACATTGACCCAGAAATCGCAAAGTGTGTGTAATGAGACCAAAAAACACAACACTGTCTTTTCGCTTCCATATGCGTAGAAAGAAGACAAATGAGCTTTGATTGTGCTTATTTCAATTCGCATGGGGTTATATGGGTGTGCACCAGAATCACCCCCAACCAAAGCAAAAAGGTCTTTTGGGTTCCATCTACATAAAAAGAAGATGATAAAGCTCTGATTGGGCTTATTTCAAATTGGTGTTTGGGGGGTTAGAATTCACAATCACCCAAAAATCGCAGAGTGACATGTTTGTTATCAGCCGAAACCAAGCATAGGTGTTTTGGTTCCATCTCAATAGAAAGAGCACGAATAAGCTTCCATTGTTCTTTCGGTGTTCAGTCCCCCACAAATAGCAAAGCAAAGTGTAATTAGCCTAAAGAAAGCCAAACAGGTTGTTTTGGGTTGCAGCAACATAGAAAGAAGAATCTTGGATTTTGCTTATTTCGTGTTCTTTGGTGTTAATGCACATTGACCCAGAAATCGCAAAGTGTGTGTAATGAGACCAAAATCACAACACTGTCTTTTCGCTTCTGTCAGAGCTGCTTCCAGATCCTAGTTCACAGAGGATCACGCTAGCCAGCGATCATTAAATAAAAGTCTTTATTGAGTTACAGTTTCCATTCTCAAGCTGCTGCGTGCAACCCTACGTCTCATGGTTAGATCGGCGAAGCCCCATCTGAGTCTCCGCCCCTTGTACACCAACTTAATATCCTAGCCTTGCTCCACCTTTTCCGCCTGACTGTTCTTCTCTGGGTCCCTCTGCCCCCCGGGGTCTCTTCCTTCCTGGATTCCTCTGACGCTGACGCTGACCCCCCTGACTCTTCTCCCTCCTTTCGGCGGGCTTTAGGACCTGGCTCCCTTTCCGGGCTGCCTACTGCGCCACCTTCCTGTGCATTTGAACTTGGCACGCGCGCCCAACCTTCCACCTTCCGTCTGACCGTTTCTTCGCTCCCCGATGGAGGTGTGGCCACTCCTGACTCGTGCCCTCCCCCCTGTTGTGAGCTGCCAGCGCTTGATCCCTGGCGCCCTTCCTCTTCCCTGCTCTCTGGCGGTGACGCTGGTCCTGATTTCCAACTGCTCCCCTCTGAGTCCCCTCTGGCTCTATCTTCCTGGGGTGTCCCCCTAGGCTCCCCCCTTGCCCTGGCCACTGGTGCTCCTTTCTGTGAATCTTCTGATTCACTGGAAAGACTCGGAGATCTCGGGTCGTCGTCATCACTCATCTTTTCTTCTGCCTCCTCTCCCTCGCTCTCTGTTTCCTCCCTTGCCCTTGCCTCTGCTCCTGAACCCCTGACAGCTTCCATATGCGTAGAAGGAAGACAAATGAGCTTTGATTGTGCTTATTTCAATTCGCATGGGGTTTTATGGGAGTGCACCAGAATCAACCCCAACCAAAGTAAAAAGGTCTTTTGAGTTCCATCTACATAAAAAGAAGATGATAAAGCTCTGATTGGGCTTATTTCAAATAGGTGTTTTGGGGGTTAGAATGCACAATCACCCAAAAATCGCAGAGTGACATGTTTATTATCAGCGCAAACCAAGCATAGGTGTTTTGGTTCCATGTCAATAGAAAGAGCACGAATAAGCTTCCATTGTTCTTTCGGTGTTCAGTCCCCCACAAATAGCAAAGCAAAGTGTAATAAGCCTAAACAAAGCCAAACAGGTTGTTTTGGGTTGCAGCAACATAGAAAGAAGAATCTTGGATTTTGCTTATTTCGTGTTCTTTGGTGTTAATGCACATTCACCCAGAAATCGCAAAGTGTGTGTAATGAGACCAAAAAAAAACAACATTGTCTTTTCGCTTTCATATGCGTAGAAAGAAGACAAATAAGCTTTGATTGTGCTTATTTCAATTCGCATGGGGTTTTGTGGGTGTGCACCAGAATCACCCCCAACCAAAGTAAAAAGGTCTTTTTGGTTCCATCTACATAAAAAGAAGATGATAAAGCTCTGATTGGGCTTATTTCAAATTGGTGTTTTTGGGGTTAGAATGCACAATCACCCAAAAATCGCAGTGACATGTTTATTATGAGACCAAACCAAGCATAGGTGTTTTGGTTCCATCTCTATAGAAAGAGCACGAATAAGCTTCCATTGTTCTTTCGGTGTTCAGTCCCCCACAAATAGCAAAGCAAAGTGTAATAAGCCTAAAGAAAGCCAAACAGGTTGTTTTGGGTTGCAGCAACATAGAAAGAAGAATCTTGGATTTTGCTTATTTCGTGTTCTTTGGTGTTAATGCACATTGAGAAATCGCAAAGTGTGTGTAATGAGACCAAAAAACACAACACTGTCTTTTCGCTTCCATATGCGTAGAAAGAAGACAAATGAGCTTTGATTGTGCTTATTTCAATTCGCATGGGGTTATATGGGTGTGCACCAGAATCACCCCCAACCAAAGCAAAAAGGTCTTTTGGGTTCCATCTACATAAAAAGAAGATGATAAAGCTCTGATTGGGCTTATTTCAAATTGGTGTTTGGGGGGTTAGAATTCACAATCACCCAAAAATCGCAGAGTGACATGTTTGTTATCAGCCGAAACCAAGCATAGGTGTTTTGGTTCCATCTCAATAGAAAGAGCACGAATAAGCTTCCATTGTTCTTTCGGTGTTCAGTCCCCCACAAATAGCAAAGCAAAGTGTAATTAGCCTAAAGAAAGCCAAACAGGTTGTTTTGGGTTGCAGCAACATAGAAAGAAGAATCTTGGATTTTGCTTATTTCGTGTTCTTTGGTGTTAATGCACATTGACCCAGAAATCGCAAAGTGTGTGTAATGAGACCAAAATCACAACACTGTCTTTTCGCTTCTGTCAGAGCTGCTTCCAGATCCTAGTTCACAGAGGATCACGCTAGCCAGCGATCATTAAATAAAAGTCTTTATTGAGTTACAGTTTCCATTCTCAAGCTGCTGCGTGCAACCCTACGTCTCATGGTTAGATCGGCGAAGCCCCATCTGAGTCTCCGCCCCTTGTACACCAACTTAATATCCTAGCCTTGCTCCACCTTTTCCGCCTGACTGTTCTTCTCTGGGTCCCTCTGCCCCCCGGGGTCTCTTCCTTCCTGGATTCCTCTGACGCTGACGCTGACCCCCCTGACTCTTCTCCCTCCTTTCGGCGGGCTTTAGGACCTGGCTCCCTTTCCGGGCTGCCTACTGCGCCACCTTCCTGTGCATTTGAACTTGGCACGCGCGCCCAACCTTCCACCTTCCGTCTGACCGTTTCTTCGCTCCCCGATGGAGGTGTGGCCACTCCTGACTCGTGCCCTCCCCCCTGTTGTGAGCTGCCAGCGCTTGATCCCTGGCGCCCTTCCTCTTCCCTGCTCTCTGGCGGTGACGCTGGTCCTGATTTCCAACTGCTCCCCTCTGAGTCCCCTCTGGCTCTATCTTCCTGGGGTGTCCCCCTAGGCTCCCCCCTTGCCCTGGCCACTGGTGCTCCTTTCTGTGAATCTTCTGATTCACTGGAAAGACTCGGAGATCTCGGGTCGTCGTCATCACTCATCTTTTCTTCTGCCTCCTCTCCCTCGCTCTCTGTTTCCTCCCTTGCCCTTGCCTCTGCTCCTGAACCCCTGACAGCTTCCATATGCGTAGAAGGAAGACAAATGAGCTTTGATTGTGCTTATTTCAATTCGCATGGGGTTTTATGGGAGTGCACCAGAATCAACCCCAACCAAAGTAAAAAGGTCTTTTGAGTTCCATCTACATAAAAAGAAGATGATAAAGCTCTGATTGGGCTTATTTCAAATAGGTGTTTTGGGGGTTAGAATGCACAATCACCCAAAAATCGCAGAGTGACATGTTTATTATCAGCGCAAACCAAGCATAGGTGTTTTGGTTCCATGTCAATAGAAAGAGCACGAATAAGCTTCCATTGTTCTTTCGGTGTTCAGTCCCCCACAAATAGCAAAGCAAAGTGTAATAAGCCTAAACAAAGCCAAACAGGTTGTTTTGGGTTGCAGCAACATAGAAAGAAGAATCTTGGATTTTGCTTATTTCGTGTTCTTTGGTGTTAATGCACATTCACCCAGAAATCGCAAAGTGTGTGTAATGAGACCAAAAAAAAACAACATTGTCTTTTCGCTTTCATATGCGTAGAAAGAAGACAAATAAGCTTTGATTGTGCTTATTTCAATTCGCATGGGGTTTTGTGGGTGTGCACCAGAATCACCCCCAACCAAAGTAAAAAGGTCTTTTTGGTTCCATCTACATAAAAAGAAGATGATAAAGCTCTGATTGGGCTTATTTCAAATTGGTGTTTTTGGGGTTAGAATGCACAATCACCCAAAAATCGCAGTGACATGTTTATTATGAGACCAAACCAAGCATAGGTGTTTTGGTTCCATCTCTATAGAAAGAGCACGAATAAGCTTCCATTGTTCTTTCGGTGTTCAGTCCCCCACAAATAGCAAAGCAAAGTGTAATAAGCCTAAAGAAAGCCAAACAGGTTGTTTTGGGTTGCAGCAACATAGAAAGAAGAATCTTGGATTTTGCTTATTTCGTGTTCTTTGGTGTTAATGCACATTGACCCAGAAATCGCAAAGTGTGTGTAATGAGACCAAAATCACAACACTGTCTTTTCGCTTCTGTCAGAGCTGCTTCCAGATCCTAGTTCACAGAGGATCACGCTAGCCAGCGATCATTAAATAAAAGTCTTTATTGAGTTACAGTTTCCATTCTCAAGCTGCTGCGTGCAACTCTACGTCTCATGGTTAGATCGGCGAAGCCCCATCTGAGTCTCCGCCCCTTGTACACCAACTTAATATCCTAGCCTTGCTCCACCTTTTCCGCCTGACTGTTCTTCTCTGGGTCCCTCTGCCCCCCGGGGTCTCTTCCTTCCGGGATTCCTCTGACGCTGACGCTGACCCCCCTGACTCTTCTCCCTCCTTTCGGCGGGCTTTAGGACCTGGCTCCCTTTCCGGGCTGCCTACTGCGCCACCTTCCTGTGCATTTGAACTTGGCCCGCGCGCCCAACCTTCCACCTTCCGTCTGACCGTTTCTTCGCTCCCCGATGGAGGTGTGGCCACTCCTGACTCGTGCCCTCCCCCCTGTTGTGAGCTGCCAGCGCTTGATCCCTGGCGCCCTTCCTCTTCCCTGCTCTCTGGCGGTGACGCTGGTCCTGATTTCCAACTGCTCCCCTCTGAGTCCCCTCTGGCTCTATCTTCCTGGGGTGTCCCCCTAGGCTCCCCCCTTGCCCTGGCCACTGGTGCTCCTTTCTGTGAATCTTCTGATTCACTGGAAAGACTCGGAGATCTCGGGTCGTCGTCATCACTCATCTTTTCTTCTGCCTCCTCTCCCTCGCTCTCTGTTTCCTCCCTTGCCCTTGCCTCTGCTCCTGAACCCCTGACAGCTTCCATATGCGTAGAAGGAAGACAAATGAGCTTTGATTGTGCTTATTTCAATTCGCATGGGGTTTTATGGGAGTGCACCAGAATCAACCCCAACCAAAGTAAAAAGGTCTTTTGAGTTCCATCTACATAAAAAGAAGATGATAAAGCTCTGATTGGGCTTATTTCAAATAGGTGTTTTGGGGGTTAGAATGCACAATCACCCAAAAATCGCAGAGTGACATGTTTATTATCAGCGCAAACCAAGCATAGGTGTTTTGGTTCCATGTCAATAGAAAGAGCACGAATAAGCTTCCATTGTTCTTTCGGTGTTCAGTCCCCCACAAATAGCAAAGCAAAGTGTAATAAGCCTAAACAAAGCCAAACAGGTTGTTTTGGGTTGCAGCAACATAGAAAGAAGAATCTTGGATTTTGCTTATTTCGTGTTCTTTGGTGTTAATGCACATTCACCCAGAAATCGCAAAGTGTGTGTAATGAGACCAAAAAAAAACAACATTGTCTTTTCGCTTTCATATGCGTAGAAAGAAGACAAATAAGCTTTGATTGTGCTTATTTCAATTCGCATGGGGTTTTGTGGGTGTGCACCAGAATCACCCCCAACCAAAGTAAAAAGGTCTTTTTGGTTCCATCTACATAAAAAGAAGATGATAAAGCTCTGATTGGGCTTATTTCAAATTGGTGTTTTTGGGGTTAGAATGCACAATCACCCAAAAATCGCAGTGACATGTTTATTATGAGACCAAACCAAGCATAGGTGTTTTGGTTCCATCTCTATAGAAAGAGCACGAATAAGCTTCCATTGTTCTTTCGGTGTTCAGTCCCCCACAAATAGCAAAGCAAAGTGTAATAAGCCTAAAGAAAGCCAAACAGGTTGTTTTGGGTTGCAGCAACATAGAAAGAAGAATCTTGGATTTTGCTTATTTCGTGTTCTTTGGTGTTAATGCACATTGACCCAGAAATCGCAAAGTGTAATGAGACCAAAAAACACAACACTGTCTTTTCGCTTCCATATGCGTAGAAAGAAGACAAATGAGCTTTGATTGTGCTTATTTCAATTCGCATGGGGTTATATGGGTGTGCACCAGAATCACCCCCAACCAAAGCAAAAAGGTCTTTTGGGTTCCATCTACATAAAAAGAAGATGATAAAGCTCTGATTGGGCTTATTTCAAATTGGTGTTTGGGGGGTTAGAATTCACAATCACCCAAAAATCGCAGAGTGACATGTTTGTTATCAGCCGAAACCAAGCATAGGTGTTTTGGTTCCATGTCAATAGAAAGAGCACGAATAAGCTTCCATTGTTCTTTCGGTGTTCAGTCCCCCACAAATAGCAAAGCAAAGTGTAATAAGCCTAAAGAAAGCCAAACAGGTTGTTTTGGGTTGCAGCAACATAGAAAGAAGAATCTTGGATTTTGCTTATTTCGTGTTCTTTGGTGTTAATGCACATTCACCCAGAAATCGCAAAGTGTGTGTAATGAGACAGAAATAACACAACATTGTCTTTTCGCTTTCATATGCGTAGAAAGAAGACAAATAAGCTTTGATTGTGCTTATTTCAATTCGCATGGGGTTTTGTTGGTGTGCATCAGAATCACCCCCAACCAAAGCATAAAGGTCTTTTGGGTTCCTACATAAAAAGAAGATGATAAAGCTCTGATTGGGCTTATTTCAAATTGGTGTTTTGGGGGTTAGAATTCACAATCACCCAAAAATCGCAGTGACATGTTTATTATCAGCGCAAACCAAGCATAGGTGTTTTGGTTCCATCTCTATAGAAAGAGCACGAATAAGCTTCCATTGTTCTTTCGGTGTTCAGTCCCCCACAAATAGCAAAGCAAAGTGTAATAAGCCTAAAGAAAGCCAAACAGGTTGTTTTGGGTTGCAGCAACATAGAAAGAAGAATCTTGGATTTTGCTTATTTCGTGTTCTTTGGTGTTAATGCACATTGACCCAGAAATCGCAAAGTGTGTGTAATGAGACCAAAATCACAACACTGTCTTTTCGCTTCTGTCAGAGCTGCTTCCAGATCCTAGTTCACAGAGGATCACGCTAGCCAGCGATCATTAAATAAAAGTCTTTATTGAGTTACAGTTTCCATTCTCAAGCTGCTGCGTGCAACTCTACGTCTCATGGTTAGATCGGCGAAGCCCCATCTGAGTCTCCGCCCCTTGTACACCAACTTAATATCCTAGCCTTGCTCCACCTTTTCCGCCTGACTGTTCTTCTCTGGGTCCCTCTGCCCCCCGGGGTCTCTTCCTTCCGGGATTCCTCTGACGCTGACGCTGACCCCCCTGACTCTTCTCCCTCCTTTCGGCGGGCTTTAGGACCTGGCTCCCTTTCCGGGCTGCCTACTGCGCCACCTTCCTGTGCATTTGAACTTGGCCCGCGCGCCCAACCTTCCACCTTCCGTCTGACCGTTTCTTCGCTCCCCGATGGAGGTGTGGCCACTCCTGACTCGTGCCCTCCCCCCTGTTGTGAGCTGCCAGCGCTTGATCCCTGGCGCCCTTCCTCTTCCCTGCTCTCTGGCGGTGACGCTGGTCCTGATTTCCAACTGCTCCTCTCTGAGTCCCCTCTGGCTCTATCTTCCTGGGGTGTCCCCCTAGGCTCCCCCCTTGCCCTGGCCACTGGTGCTCCTTTCTGTGAATCTTCTGATTCACTGGAAAGACTCGGAGATCTCGGGTCGTCGTCATCACTCATCTTTTCTTCTGCCTCCTCTCCCTCGCTCTCTGTTTCCTCCCTTGCCCTTGCCTCTGCTCCTGAACCCCTGACAGCTTCCATATGCGTAGAAGGAAGACAAATGAGCTTTGATTGTGCTTATTTCAATTCGCATGGGGTTTTATGGGAGTGCACCAGAATCAACCCCAACCAAAGTAAAAAGGTCTTTTGAGTTCCATCTACATAAAAAGAAGATGATAAAGCTCTGATTGGGCTTATTTCAAATAGGTGTTTTGGGGGTTAGAATGCACAATCACCCAAAAATCGCAGAGTGACATGTTTATTATCAGCGCAAACCAAGCATAGGTGTTTTGGTTCCATGTCAATAGAAAGAGCACGAATAAGCTTCCATTGTTCTTTCGGTGTTCAGTCCCCCACAAATAGCAAAGCAAAGTGTAATAAGCCTAAACAAAGCCAAACAGGTTGTTTTGGGTTGCAGCAACATAGAAAGAAGAATCTTGGATTTTGCTTATTTCGTGTTCTTTGGTGTTAATGCACATTCACCCAGAAATCGCAAAGTGTGTGTAATGAGACCAAAAAAAAACAACATTGTCTTTTCGCTTTCATATGCGTAGAAAGAAGACAAATAAGCTTTGATTGTGCTTATTTCAATTCGCATGGGGTTTTGTGGGTGTGCACCAGAATCACCCCCAACCAAAGTAAAAAGGTCTTTTTGGTTCCATCTACATAAAAAGAAGATGATAAAGCTCTGATTGGGCTTATTTCAAATTGGTGTTTTTGGGGTTAGAATGCACAATCACCCAAAAATCGCAGTGACATGTTTATTATGAGACCAAACCAAGCATAGGTGTTTTGGTTCCATCTCTATAGAAAGAGCACGAATAAGCTTCCATTGTTCTTTCGGTGTTCAGTCCCCCACAAATAGCAAAGCAAAGTGTAATAAGCCTAAAGAAAGCCAAACAGGTTGTTTTGGGTTGCAGCAACATAGAAAGAAGAATCTTGGATTTTGCTTATTTCGTGTTCTTTGGTGTTAATGCACATTGACCCAGAAATCGCAAAGTGTGTGTAATGAGACCAAAAAACACAACACTGTCTTTTCGCTTCCATATGCGTAGAAAGAAGACAAATGAGCTTTGATTGTGCTTATTTCAATTCGCATGGGGTTATATGGGTGTGCACCAGAATCACCCCCAACCAAAGCAAAAAGGTCTTTTGGGTTCCATCTACATAAAAAGAAGATGATAAAGCTCTGATTGGGCTTATTTCAAATTGGTGTTTGGGGGGTTAGAATTCACAATCACCCAAAAATCGCAGACATGTTTGTTATCAGCCGAAACCAAGCATAGGTGTTTTGGTTCCATCTCAATAGAAAGAGGACGAATAAGCTTGCATTGTTCTTTCGGTGTTCAGTCCCCCACAAATAGCAAAGCAAAGTGTAATAAGCCTAAAGAAAGCCAAACAGGTTGTTTTGGGTTGCAGCAACATAGAAAGAAGAATCTTGGATTTTGCTTATTTCGTGTTCTTTGGTGTTAATGCACATTCACCCAGAAATCGCAGTGTGTGTAATGAGACCAAAATAACACAACATTGTCTTTTCGCTTTCATATGCGTAGAAAGAAGACAAATAAGCTTTGATTGTGCTTATTTCAATTCGCATGGGGTTTTGTGGGTGTGCCTCAGAATCACCCCCAACCAAAGCATAAAGGTCTTTTGGGTTCCTACATAAAAAGAAGATGATAAAGCTCTGATTGGGCTTATTTCAAATTGGTGTTTTGGGGGTTAGAATGCACAATAACCCAAAAATCGCAGAGTGACATGTTTATTATCAGCGCAAACCAAGCATAGGTGTTTTGGTTCCATGTCAATAGAAAGAGCACGAATAAGCTTCCATTGTTCTTTCGGTGTTCAGTCCCCCACAAATAGCAAAGCAAAGTGTAATAAGCCTAAAGAAAGCCAAACAGGTTGTTTTGGGTTGCAGCAACATAGAAAGAAGAATCTTGGATTTTGCTTATTTCGTGTTCTTTGGTGTTAATGCACATTGACCCAGAAATCGCAAAGTGTGTGTAATGAGACCAAAAAACACAACACTGTATTTGCGCTTCCATATGCGTAGAAGGAAGACAAATGAGCTTTGATTGTGCTTATTTCAATTCGCATGGGGTTTTTATGGGAGTGCACCAGAATCACCCCCAACCAAAGTAAAAAGGTCTTTTTGGTTCCATCTACATAAAAAGAAGATGATAAAGCTCTGATTGGGCTTATTTCAAATTGGTGTTTTTGGGGTTAGAATGCACAATCGCCCAAAAATCGCAGAGTGACATGTTTATTATCAGCGCAAACCAAGCATAGGTGTTTTGGTTCCATGTCAATAGAAAGAGCACGAATTAGCTTGCATTGTTCTTTCGGTGTTCAGTCCCCCACAAATAGCAAAGCAAAGTGTAATAAGCCTAAAGAAAGCCAAACAGGTTGTTTTGGGTTGCAGCAACATAGAAAGAAGAATATTGGATTTTGCTTATTTCGTGTTCTTTGGTGTTAATGCACATTCACCCAGAAATCGCAAAGTGTGTGTAATGAGACCAAAATAACACAACATTGTCTTTTCGCTTTCATATGCGTAGAAAGAAGACAAATAAGCTTTGATTGTGCTTATTTCAATTCGCATGGGGTTTTGTGGGTGTGCATCAGAATCACCCCCAACCAAAGCATAAAGGTCTTTTGGGTTCCTACATAAAAAGAAGATGATAAAGCTCTGATTGGGCTTATTTCAAATTGGTGTTTTGGGGGTTAGAATTCACAATCACCCAAAAATCGCAGTGACATGTTTATTATGAGACCAAACCAAGCATAGGTGTTTTGGTTCCATCTCTATAGAAAGAGCACTGTCAGAGCTGCACGAATAAGCTTCCATTGTTCTTTCGGTGTTCAGTCCCCCACAAATAGCAAAGCAAAGTGTAATAAGCCTAAAGAAAGCCAAACAGGTTGTTTTGGGTTGCAGCAACATAGAAAGAAGAATCTTGGATTTTGCTTATTTCGTGTTCTTTGGTGTTAATGCACATTCACCCAGAAATCGCAAAGTGTGTGTAATGAGACCAAAATAACACAACACTGTCTTTTCGCTTCCATATGCGTAGAAGGAAGACAAATGAGCTTTGATTGTGCTTATTTCAATTCGCATGGGGTTTTATGGGAGTGCACCAGAATCAACCCCAACCAAAGTAAAAAGGTCTTTTGAGTTCCATCTACATAAAAAGAAGATGATAAAGCTCTGATTGGGCTTATTTCAAATAGGTGTTTTGGGGGTTAGAATGCACAATCACCCAAAAATCGCAGAGTGACATTGTCAGAGCTGCTTCCAGATCCTAGCCCACAGAGGATCACGCTAGCCAGCGATCATTAAACAAAAGTCTTTATTGAGTTACAGTTTCCATTCTCAAGCTGCTGCGTGCAATTCTACCTCTCATGGTTAGATCGGCGAAGCTCCATCTGAGTCTCCGCCCCCTGTACACCAGTTTAAGATTCTAGCCTTACTCCACCTCTTCCGTCTCTCCTTTCTCCTCTGGGTCCTGCTACCCCCCGGGGTCCCTTCCTTCCTGGATTCTTCTGACGCTGACGTTGACCCCCCTGACTCCTCCCCGTCTTTTCGGCGGGCTTTGGGACCTGGCTCCCTATCCGGGCTGCCAACTGCACCGCCCTCCTGTACTTTTGAACTTGGCGCGCGCGCCCAGCCTTCAACCTTCCTCTCGACCGTTTCCTCGCTCCCCGATGGAGGCGTGGCCAATCCTGACTCATGTCCTCCCACTGGCAGTGCGCCGCCTGATCCCGATGCCTGGGACTCCTCCCCCCTACTGCACTCTGGTGTGGATGCTGGTCCTGATTTCCAACTGCTTCTCTCTGAGTCCCCTCTGGCCCCTTCTTCCTGGGGTGTCCCCCTCGGCACCCCCCTTGCTCTGACCATGGGAGCCCCTTTCTGTGAATCTTCCGATTCGCTGGAAAGACTCAGAGACCTCGGACCGCTGTCATCGCTAACATTACCTTCGGACTCCTCCCCCTCGCTCTCTATTTCCTCCCTTTCCTGTGCCTCTGCTCCTGAACCCCTGACATCCATCCCCCCCTCGAAGCCCCCCCTTCCCCCTCTCCCCTCCTTCAGGTGTGGGTACTGGGTGCTCCGTCATTGTGGGGGTGAGTGCAGGATACAGTTCGTCCCCCGTGGCGTGCATCAAGCCGGATAAGTCCGGCTCGTCCTCCGTGCTCTCGCCGACCTCGATTTCCTCTGCTTCCATCTCTTTGCCGCCGTGCTCGAACCCAAGGTCCTCCCCCAACACGTCCATGTCCGTCTCTCCCCCGGTCTCCTCCGGGGACGTTGCCTGCCAAGGACCCCCCAGCCACTTCCTGCGCCACTGCTCCTCTGGTCGATCGTCCCACCAATAGGAACGGTCTGAGGCCGACCCCGAGGGTGATCCCTCCGGGGAACGTGTTTCTAGTGCCGGTTCCTCGTCCGAGGTGAACCCCTGGAATGTGCTGGCTGAAAATGTGGGTGTGAAAAGCCAGTCGGCTGGCATGGGCCTGTGTGGGAAAAGGGCATGAAACTCGTCCTTGAGAAGAGGCTCGTCCAAGGCATAGTCCGGCACCCAACTGTTGGCGCTGGCCGGGGTACCTTCTCTGGCGAGAAAATATTCTACACCCTCTTCCCCCCATCTCGAGTCTAAAATCTCTGTGACCTCGTTGATGGGTTCCCCCCTTGGCGACCCCCTCCTTGGGGGCGTCTCCCTGAGCGGGTCTGGTGCCGTGCCCGGCTCCTGAAATCTGTGAGGTGCTTTGTAGGGCGTGAGCACTGATCTATGGAACACTGGGTGCATTCTGGATCCCTCCGGAAGTGTCAACCGGAAGGCCACTGGATTGACCTGTGCCTCGACTTGGTAAGGGCCTAGCTGCTTATGTCCGAGCTTCTTCTTCGCTAACGATCTGGCCGGCACCGCCTGGGCTGCTAACCAAACCCAGTCTCCCACCTGTATGTCTTCCCCAACCCTTCTGTGCTTGTCAGCCTGCAGTTTGTATGCGTGCTTTGCTAGTTCTAACTGCCTCCGAAGCTGTTCGTGAACCTCCTGCAACTCTGACGCTAAGGCTTCCGCTGCCTGTGGCTCCCCCTCCCCCAGTCTCTCTAATCCCGGGAAGGTTCTGGGATGCCTCCCGTTGTTGGCGAAGAACGGTGTCACCCCCGTGGACACGTGCTTCGTGTTGTTGTAGGCGAACTCAGCGAGCGGCAGGTAGTCCACCCATGTTGCCGGCTGCTGATTTGCGTAGCATCTCAGGTACTGCTGCATGATGGCGTTGACTCGCTCCGCTTGTCCGTTGGTCTGCGGGTGTCTTGCCGACGCTAGGTTGATCTTGACGTTCAGGAAACCCATCAGCTTCTGCCAGAAGTTCGAGATGAACTGTCGCCCCCGGTCGGACAGGATAGACCGTGGCAGACCGTGAACCCTGAACACGTGGTCTATGAACAGTTTGGCGGTCTGTTCCGCTGTGGCCACCTTTGCGCACGGAATGAAGTGGGCCATTTTGGTGAACATGTCCACCACCACTAGCACTGCCGTCTTGCCCCTCGAGCTGGGCAGATCCGTGACAAAGTCCAGGGCCACTCTCTCCCATGGTTCGAACGGAGTTTGCAGCGGTTCCAGCAGTCCGGCCCTCCTTTCGGCGGGCTTTAGGACCTGGCTCCCTTTCCGGGCTGCCTACTGCGCCACTTTCCTGTGCATTTGAACTTGGCACGCGCGCCCAACCTTCCACCTTCCGTCTGACCGTTTCTTCGCTCCCCGATGGAGGTGTGGCCACTCCTGACTCGTGCCCTCCCCCCTGTTGTGAGCTGCCAGCGCTTGATCCCTGGCGCCCTTCCTCTTCCCTGCTCTCTGGCGGTGACGCTGGTCCTGATTTCCAACTGCTCCCCTCTGAGTCCCCTCTGGCTCTATCTTCCTGGGGTGTCCCCCTAGGCTCCCCCCTTGCCCTGGCCACTGGTGCTCCTTTCTGTGAATCTTCTGATTCACTGGAAAGACTCGGAGATCTCGGGTCGTCGTCATCACTCATCTTTTCTTCTGCCTCCTCTCCCTCACTCTCTGTTTCCTCCCTTGCCCTTGCCTCTGCTCCTGAACCCCTGACATCCATCCCCCCCTCAAAGCCCCCTCTTCCCCCCTCCCCTCCTTCCGGTGCGGGATCTGGGTGCTGCCGTGTCAGGGGGACGAATGTCGGATACAGTTCGCTTCCCGTGGTGGGCCGCCATCCGAAGTCTTCTGGTTCTTTCTCCCTGCTCTCGTTGACGACGGTCACCTCCGCTTCCATCTCTGTGCCGCCGTGCTCGAAACCCGGGTCGTCCCCGAAAACGTCCATGTCCGTCTCTCCCTCGTTGCCTTCTGGAGACGTTGCTCGTCCTGGACCCTCCAGCCACCTTCTGCGGAACTGCTCCTCTGGTCGATCATCCCACCAATACGAGGGTTCTGAAGCAGATCCCGAGGGTGACCCCTCCGGGGAACGGGCGTCTCGTGTCGGTTCCTCGTCCGAGTCGAACCCCCGGAACGTGCTGGCTGAAAGCGTGGGCCAGTCGTCGAAAAAGTCTGCTGGCATTGGCCTATGTGGGAAGAGGGCATGAAACTCTTCTTTGAGCAGAGGTTCGTCTAAAGCGTAGCCCGGCACCCAGCTGTTGGCACTGGCCGGGGTGCCCTCCTTGGCGAGAAGGTATTCTACCCCCTCTTCCCCCCATCTGGAGTCCAAAATCTCCGTGACTTCGTTGATGCGCTCCTCCTGTGCCACTCCCCCTTGCCCGGTTCTCTCTCGGAGCGGACCCGGTGCCATTCCTGGTTCCTGAAACCTGTGAGGTGCCTTGTAGGGAGTGAGCACCGATCTGTGGAACACCGGATGCATTCTGGAACCCTCCGGAAGAGCCAGCCTGAAAGCCACCGGGTTGACCTGTTCGTCGACTTGGTAGGGCCCCAGTTGTTTATGCCCTAGTTTCTTCTTCGCCAACGACCTGGCCGGCACTGCGTGGGCTGCTAACCAGACCCAGTCTCCCACATGGATCTCTTCGCCAACCCTTCTGTGTTTGTCCGCTTGTACCTTGTATGCGTGTTTAGCCAGCTCCAGGTGCCGCCGCAGCTGATCGTGGACCTCCTGCAACTCCGACGCGAACGCATCTGCTGTCTGCGGCTCCCCCTCCCCCATTCTTTCCAGTCCCGGGAAGGTTCTAGGGTGCCTCCCGTTGTTGGCGAAGAACGGCGTGACCCCCGTGGACACGTGCTTCGTGTTGTTGTAGGCGAACTCGGCGAGAGGCAGGTAATCCACCCACGTCGCAGGCTGTTGATTCGCATAACATCTCAGGTACTGCTGCATGATGGCATTGACCCGCTCCGCTTGCCCGTTGGTCTGCGGGTGTCTAGCCGACGCCAGGTTGATCTTGACGTTCAGGAAGCCCATCAGCCTCTGCCAGAAGTTTGAGATGAACTGTCGCCCTTGGTCGGACAGAATAGACCGCGGCAGACCGTGAACCTTGAACACGTGGTCTATGAACAGTTTGGCGGTTTGTTCCGCCGTGGCCACCTTCGCGCACGGAATGAAATGTGCCATCTTGGAGAACAAATCCACCACCACCAGCACAGCCGTCTTGCCCCTCGAGCTGGGCAGATCCGTGACAAAGTCCAGGGCCACTCTCTCCCATGGCTCGAACGGAGTTTGCAGCGGTTCCAGCAGTCCGGCCGGCGGTCTGTGCACTGGTTTGGACCTCTGGCAGGTGTCACACCTCGCCACGTAGTCCGCGACTTCCCCTCTCATTCCGGGCCACCAGAAGTCTCTGGCTACTAATTCCACCGTCTTCTCCTTGCCAAAGTGCCCGGCAGTGGGCGCGTCGTGCAGCTGCTGCAGTACCTTGGCGCGAAGTTCGTCTCCCGGCACGTAGATGGCCCCTTTACGGATGAGCAAACCATCTCGCAGCTGGAACTCGTCGGTCGCTGCCGTGCCCCTGTGCACCTCTGCCATCTTTGCTTGCGCGAAGGAGTCATCCTGCAACGCTCGTCGCACCGCATCCAGGTCAACTGTTGCCGCCGCGCACGCCCACACTGTCGGTGCGAAGATGTGCATGGCGGCCGCTGGCGTTGCCTCCTCCAGATACTGTGGCTTACGGGAGAGAGCATCCGCCATGATGTTGGTGTCCCCCGGGACATACTCTATTCGGAAGTCGAAATTCGCAAAGAACTCAGCCCAACGTATCTGCCTCTGGTTCAGGAACTGTGCCGTGCGCCAGTGCTCTAGATTCTTGTGGTCCGTGCAGACCTGCACCGTGTGCTTGGCGCCGATCAGGAAGTGCCTCCACGCTTTGAACGCTGCATGAATGGCCAGCAACTCCCTGTCCCAGATGGTGTAGTTCTGTTCGGACTTGCTGAGCTTCCTTGAGTAAAACGCTCCCGGCCTCCAAACCCCCTGCGGGTCTTTCTGCAGCAGGACTGCTCCCACGGCTCTGTCCGAAGCGTCTGTCTCCACCCTCATCGGCCTGCTGGGGTTGACATGAAGCAGCTGCTCTTCCGACGCGAAGAGACGCTTGAGTGCCTGAAAGGACTGCTCCGCCTGCTCTGTCCAGATGAACTTCTTTTTCTTGGAGCTGAGCGTGTCCGTGATGGCCGCTGTCTGCATGGCAAAGCCTTTGATAAACTTGCGATAGAAGTTCGCGAAGCCGACAAACCGTTGGACCTCCTTCCGGTTGCGTGGGCTTTTCCAATCCAACACTGCTCGGACCTTGGCGCTGTCCATGGCGAGCCCTTTATCAGACAACTTGTAGCCCAGGAAATCCACCTCGGTCACGTCGAATTGGCACTTCTCCAGCTTGGCGTAAAGCCTATGTTGCTGTAGCCTGCTCAGCACTTCCTTGACGTGTCTGTCATGCTCCTGCTGCGATTCCGAAAAGATCAGGATGTCATCCAAGAAACAGACGCACGTCTTGTAGAGGAGCCCCGCCAACACGTGATGCATGAAAGCTTGAAAAACGTGGGAGCCATTTTGCAATCCAAAAGGCATAACTCTATATTCGTAGGTGCCCAGGGGCGTGAACATGGCTGTCTTCCACTCATCTCCCTCCCGCATGCGAATGAGGTTGTATGCCCCTCGCAGGTCCAACTTGGTGAACACTCTGCCCTTCCGTACCTTTGCGAGGAGGTCGTCGATTCGGGGCATGGGGAAGTCCGATGGCTTGGTCACACTGTTCAAGATGCGAAAGTCCACTACAAGTCTTTTTTGGGGCGTGTCCCGCTTCTTAACAAAGAATACCGGACTGCCCCCCGCTGCCTTGGACTCTCGGATGAAACCGCGCTCCAAATTATGATCTATGAACTCTTTGAGTTCCTGCAGTTCGTCCTCAGACATGGAATACAGCTTCCCTTTGGGCAGCGCCGCCCCCGGCAGCAGGTCAATTTTGCAGTCATATGGTCTGTGGGGGGGTAGCCTGTCTGCCTCCTTCTCGCAGAAAACCTCCAAAAATTCTGCGTACTTGTGGGGAACCGCTTGCAGCGTGCCTAGCTGCAGCTGTGACTCCTCTTCCCCTCCTTCCTGCCTGGGCACGATGCAGTGTTCAGCGCAAAAGGAAGAGCCGAAGGTCAGCTGCCTCTGGTACCAAGCCAGCGTCGGGCTGTGCTTGTCCAGCCAACTCATGCCCAATACAATGGGCGTGTCCGATAGTTGAGTGACATTGAAGCTGATGATTTCCCTGTGATTCCCAAGTCGCATCACCATTGGTGGCGTCTGCTTCACCACTTGCCCCCCTAGCAGCTCCCTGCCATCCACTGTGACAACCTGCAGGGGCAGCGTGGCAGGCAGCAACTGTATAGCGTGCCGGTCGACAAAGTCCTGCCCTATAAAGTCCGCATTGCTTCCGGAGTCAATGGTGATTGGCACGTCCATGGTGATTCCATTGGGCAGCTGGAGCGACGCGGTGAGCCTCACTACCGGTTTGGGCGGGAGGGGGTCCATGGGCTGTAAAATCTCTGGGGACTGCTTCACTGACACGTCTGGCTGGGCCCCAGTGCCTCTTCCTCCAACCAGACTCCGTCGTTTCCCTGCTGTGGTTGTCCTTGCTGCGTTGCTGCAGTTACCATTGCTGAGGCTGCAGTGTGCTTGTGGAGCCTCTGGGGACACTCTTTCGCCATATGCTGTGGATCATCGCAGATGTAACACTTCCTGTTCCCTCTAGGAGGCTTCGCTTTCACTGGTGCCGGTGCTAGGGCTCTGGCTGCTGACTGAGCCCTTGCACCTCCAACCTCCATAGGTTCCGCTCCTCCTCCTGGCGGAGGCGTGGATTGCGCACGCGCTGCTTCTCTGGGAAGGAAGGAGGAGCCCCTGGCTGGTTCGCGCCCTCCACGCCCTTCGTCCCTGCTCCACGGACGTCCTTCCAGCCGCACCCCCACCGCCAGCGCCCTCTGAATGATCTCCTGCGTGGTCCGGGGTCTCTCCCCCCTTGCAATTTCATCTTTAACCGAGCCGTGCAATCCCTCCCAAAACAGGTCTCTTACAGGAGCCGAATCTCTGTCCCATTCCAGGGCACTGACCAAAGCGAAAAAGCGGGCATGGTACTGCCTTACGCTGGCCCTCCCTTGCTTCAGTCCATGTATCTGCTGCCGAGCAAGATCCACGTCAATGCTTGATAAAAAGCACCCATCCATCGCTTTAATGAAGGCATCCGCATTTTGGAGCGCCGGATCCTTATCTCTCCACAAATTGCGCAGCCATGCTTTAGCATCTCCATGCAAATGGGACATGATGAATCCCACCTTCTCTTGCTCATCTCTAAAGTCTTTGTTCAGCAGTTGCAGTGCACACATTACATCTGCTCTAAAGTTGGGGTACTGTTGCAAATTCCCATCGAAGTGAGAGACCAGACCGCCTGTTCGTCTCCCCAACCCAATCCCCTCCGGTTTGGGTGTCAGTTGCCCTTGCTTCGTAAGCACTTCCAACCTGACCTGGAGATCCCTGTAGCTGCGTCCTCCTCTCTCTTCCTGGATGCAAGAGCCTCGGCATTCAGTCGTGTCACTGCTTCTCTGAGTTCCACTATCTGCTGTTCGGCCGGCATGTTGTCTGCCGTTCGTGAGCTCGCTAGTAGGCACCCGCTTTCTCTCCTCTCCGCGAGGACGTAGATGCCCACAATCTAGAGATGGAGCTTACTGTCAGAGCTGCTTCCAGATCCTAGCTCACAGAGGATCACGCTAGCCAGCGATCATTAAATAAAAGTCTTTATTGAGTTACAGTTTCCATTCTCAAGCTGCTGCGTGCAACTCTACGTCTCATGGTTAGATCGGCGAAGCTCCATCTGAGTCTCCGCCCCTTGTACACCAACTTAATATCCTAGCCTTGCTCCACCTTTTCCGCCTGACTGTTCTTCTCTGGGTCCCTCTGCCCCCCGGGGTCTCTTCCTTCCGGGATTCCTCTGACGCTGACGCTGACCCCCCTGACTCTTCTCCCTCCTTTCGGCGGGCTTTAGGACCTGGCTCCCTTTCCGGGGTGCCTACTGCGCCACTTTCCTGTGCATTTGAACTTGGCACGCGTGCCCAACCTTCCACCTTCCGTCTGACCGTTTCTTCGCTCCCCGATGGAGGTGTGGCCACTCCTGACTCGTGCCCTCCCCCCTGTTGTGAGCTGCCAGCGCTTGATCCCTGGCGCCCTTCCTCTTCCCTGCTCTCTGGCGGTGACGCTGGTCCTGATTTCCAACTGCTCCCCTCTGAGTCCCCTCTGGCTCTATCTTCCTGGGGTGTCCCCCTAGGCTCCCCCCTTGCCCTGGCCACTGGTGCTCCTTTCTGTGAATCTTCTGATTCACTGGAAAGACTCGGAGATCTCGGGTCGTCGTCATCACTCATCTTTTCTTCTGCCTCCTCTCCCTCGCTCTCTGTTTCCTCCCTTGCCCTTGCCTCTGCTCCTGAACCCCTGACAGACAGTGTTGTGTTTTTTGGTCTCATTACACACACTTTGCGATTTCTGGGTCAATGTGCATTAACACCAAAGAACACGAAATAAGCAAAATCCAAGATTCTTCTTTCTATGTTGCTGCAACCCAAAACAACCTGTTTGGCTTTGTTTAGGCTTATTACACTTTGCTTTGCTATTTGTGGGGGACTGAACACCGAAAGAACAATGGAAGCTTATTCGTGCTCTTTCTATTGACATGGAACCAAAACACCTATGCTTGGTTTGCGCTGATAATAAACATGTCACTCTGCGATTTTTGGGTGATTGTGCATTCTAACCCCCAAAACACCTATTTGAAATAAGCCCAATCAGAGCTTTATCATCTTCTTTTTATGTAGATGGAACTCAAAAGACCTTTTTACTTTGGTTGGGGTTGATTCTGGTGCACTCCCATAAAACCCCATGCGAATTGAAATAAGCACAATCAAAGCTCATTTGTCTTCCTTCTACGCATATGGAAGCGAAAAGACAGTGTTGTGTTATTTTGGTCTCATTACACACACTTTGCGATTTCTGGGTGAATTTGCTTTAACACCAAAGAACACGAAATAAGCAAAATCCAAGGTTCTTCTTTCTATGTTGCTGCAACCCAAAACAACCTGTTTGGCTTTCTTTAGGCTTATTACACTTTGCTTTGCTATTTGTGGGGGACTGAACACCGAAAGAACAATGGAAGCTTATTCGTGCTCTTTCTATAGAGATGGAACCAAAACACCTATGCTTGGTTTGGTCTCATAATAAACATGTCACTGCGATTTTTGGGTGATTGTGAATTCTAACCCCCCAAACACCAATTTGAAATAAGCCCAATCAGAGCTTTATCATCTTCTTTTTATGTAGGAACCCAGAAGACCATTATGCTTTGGTTGGGGGTGATTCTGATGCACACTGTCAGGGGTTCAGGAGCAGAGGCACAGGAAAGGGAGGAAATAGAGAGCGAGGGGGAGGAGTCCGAAGGAAATGTTAGCGATTACAGCGGTCCGAGGTCTCTGAGTCTTTCCAGCGAATCGGAAGATTCACAGAAAGGGGCTCCCATGGTCAGAGCAAGGGGGGTGCCGAGGGGGACACCCCAGGAAGAAGGGGCCAGAGGGGACTCAGAGAGCAGCAGTTGGAAATCAGGACCAGCGTCCACACCAGAGTGCAGTAGGGGGGAGGAGTCCCAGGCATCGGGATCAGGCGGCGCACTGCCAGTGGGAGGACATGAGTCAGGATTGGCCACGCCTCCATCGGGGAGCGAGGAAACGGTCGAGAGGAAGGTTGAAGGCTGGGCGCGCGCGCCAAGTTCAAATGTACAGGAGGGCGGCGCAGTTGGCAGCCCGGATAGGGAGCCAGGTCCCAAAGCCCGCCGAAAAGAGGGGGAGGAGTCAGGGGGGTCAACGTCAGCGTCAGAAGAATCCAGGAAGGAAGGGACCCCGGGGGGTAGCAGGACCCAGAGGAGAAAGGAGAGACGGAAGAGGTGGAGTAAGGCTAGAATCTTAAACTGGTGTACAGGGGGCGGAGACTCAGATGGAGCTTCGCTGATCTAACCCCTAGACGTAGAGCTGGGGCGCTGCGGCTTGAAAATGGAAACTGTACTTCAATAAAGACTTTTGTACATTACTGCCGGCTAGCGTTGGTCCTCTGTGAGCTGGGACCTGGAGCCAGCTCTGACAGTAAGCTCCATCTCAAAAAGTTTTGCACCAAAAACCTCGTAACGTGAGTGGACGCAGCGAGGGAAGAAGATTGGTGCTTCGCGAGCTCACAAAAGTCAGGCAAGATGACTACAGAACAGCAACTAGCAGCCCTGCAAGATGCAGTGACACAACTCAACGCGGAGGTACTCGCATCCAGGAAAAGGGAAGAGGAAGCGGCTGCCGCCTGCAGGGATCTCCAAGCCAGGTTGGAAGTGCTTGCTAAGCAGGGGCAACCGAGACCCAAATCAGAGGGGATTGGGCTGGGGAAAAGAGGAGGCAGCCTGGTATCTCATTTCGATGGGAATTTGCAGCAGTACCCTAACTTCCGAGCAGACGTGCTGTTTGCGCTGGAACTGCTGGATAAAGACTTTAGAGATGAGCAAGAGAAGGTGGGGTTTATCTTGTCCCATTTGCATGGGGAAGCTAAAGCGTGGCTGCGCAATCTGTGGAGAGATAAGGATCCGGCGCTCCAAAATGCGGATGCATTCATTAAAGCGATGGATTCGTGTTTTTTATCAAATATAGACATTGATATCGCCAGAAAAGACATACATGGGCTCAAACAAGGCAGAGCCAGTGTAAGGCAGTACCATTCCCGCTTTTTTGCATTAGTCCATGCGCTGGGATGGGAGAAGGATTCTGCCCCAGCCAGAGACCTTTTTTGGGAAGGCTTGAATGCAAATGTGAAAGATGAGATTGCAAGGGGGGAGAGACCAAAGAGCACTCAGGAGGTTGTCCGGCGGGCGCTGCAAATTGGGGTGCGTCTGGAAGAACGTCCATGGAACAGAGAAGAAGGACGTTGGGGACGTACGCCAGTGAGAGCACCTCCCCTCTTTCCCAAGGATGCAGCGCGTGCGCAATCCACACCTCCGCAGGGAGGGGGAGAGGAACCGATGGAAATTGGAGGCGCCAGGGCTCAGTCAGCAACCAGAGCCCTAACACCGGGAGCAGTCAAAGCGAAGCCTCCTAGAGGGAACAGGAAGTGCTACATCTGCGACAGTGCTCAGCACATGGCGAAAGAGTGTCCCCAGAGGCTCCACAAGCACACTGCAGCCTCAGCAACAGTAACAGACGCAACTCAGCAGAGAGAACCACAGCAGGGAAACGACAGAGTCTGGTTGGAGGAAGAGGCACTGGGGCCCAGCCAGACAAGTCAATGAAGCCGTCCCCAGAGATTTTGCAGCCCACAGACCCCCTCCCGCCCAAACCAGTGGTGCAGCTCACAGCATCGCTCCAACTACCCAATGGACTCACTATGGAAGTGCCGATTACCATTGACTCTGGTAGTAACGCAGACTTCATAGGACTGGATTTCATTCAAGAGCACAACATAGCACTCCTGCCAGCCACGCTGCCTCTGAAGGTTGTCACGGTGGATGGCAGGGAATTGCTGGGGGGGCAGGTGGTGCAGCAAACGCCTCCGATGGTGATGCAAATTGGGAATCACCGAGAAGTCATCAGCTTCAATGTCACCCAACTGTCGGACACGCCTATAGTATTAGGCATGAGTTGGCTGCACAGGCACAGCCCAGCATTGGCGTGGTACCAGCGACAACTGACCTTCGGCTCCTCATACTGTGCGGAACATTGCATTCTGCCTAGCCCGGAAGGGGAAGAGGATGACCCGCAGCTACAATTAGGCACGCTGCAAGCAGTGCCACTCAAGTACGCAGCGTTTTTGGAGGTTTTCTGCGAGAAGGAAGCGGACAAGCTGCCTCCCCACAGGTCCTATGACTGCAAGATTGACCTCCTGCCAGGAGCGACGCTGCCAACCGGGAAACTGTATTCCATGTCTGAAGACGAGCTGCAGGAACTCAGGGAGTTCATAGACCTCAACTTGAAGCGCGGTTTCATCCAGGAGTCGAAGGCAGTGGGGGGCAGTCCTGTATTCTTTGTGAAGAAGAAGGACACGCCCCAAAAAAGGCTTGTGGTGGACTATAGAATTTTGAACTCGAAAACCAAGCCCACAGCCTTTCCCATGCCCAAGATAGATGACCTGCTCGCAACGGTGAGGAAAGGACGCGTTTTCACAAAGTTGGATCTGCGAGGGGCGTACAACCTGATTCACATACGGGAGGGCGACGAATGGAAGACTGCCATGTTCACGCCCCTGGGCACCTATGAATACAGAGTTATGCCCTTTGGATTACAAAATGGCTGCCACTGTTTTCAAGCCTTCATGCATCACGTATTGGCGGGTCTCCTCTACAAGAAATGCGTCTGCTTCCTGGACGACATCCTGATATTTTCAGAATCAGAGGAGACCCACGAGGGAGACGTCAAGGAAGTTCTGCAGAGACTGCAGGAGCACAGGCTGTACGCCAAGCTGGAGAAGTGCCAGTTCGACATGAAGGAGGTAGATTTCCTGGGCTACAAGTTGTCGGACAAGGGGCTCGCCATGGACAGCGCCAAGGTTCGCTCAGTGTTGGACTGGAAGAGCCCGCGCAATCGGAAGGAGGTCCAGCGGTTTGTCGGTTTCGCCAACTTTTACCGCAAGTTCATCAAGGGGTTCGCGATGCAGACGGCGGCCATTACTGACACGCTCAGCTCCAAGAAGAAGAAGTTCATCTGGACGGAGCAAGCGGAGCAGTCCTTTCAGAAACTCAAGCGTCTCTTCTCGTCCGAAGAGCAGCTACTGCATGTGAATCCCAGCAGACCGATGAGGGTTGAAACGGACGCCTCAGACAGAGCCGTGGGAGCAGTACTGTTGCAGCAAGACCCGCATGGGGACTGGAGACCGTGTGCCTTCTACTCCAGGAAGCTCAGCAAGTCAGAGCAGAACTACGCCATCTGGGACAGGGAGTTGCTGGCCATTCATGCAGCATTCAAGGCGTGGCGGCACTTCCTCATTGGAGCCAAACACACAGTGCAGGTCCGCACGGACCATAAAAACCTGGAGTACTGGCGCACGGCAAGGTTCCTGAACCAGAGGCATGTACGATGGGCGGAGTTCTTTGCGGATTTCGACTTCAGGATAGAGTACATCCCAGGCGACAACAACATCATGGCGGATGCACTGTCCAGAAAGCCGCAATACCTCGAGGAGGCGGCACCAGCAGCGGCCAAGCACATTTTCGCACCGAAAGCGTGGGCGTGCGCTTCAGCAACCGTGGACCTGGATGCTGTACGTCGAGCACTGCAGGAGGACCCCTTCGCACAAGCCAAGATGGAGGAGGTGCACAGGGGCACAGCGGAGGACGACGAGTTCCAGATACGCGACGGATTGCTCATCCGCAGAGGGGCCCTCTACGTACCGGGAGACGACCTCCGCGCGAAAGTACTGCAGCAGTTGCACGACGCACCCACCGCCGGGCACTTTGGCAAAGAGAAGACGGTAGAATTAGTAGCCAGAGATTTTTGGTGGCCCAAGATGCGGGGGGAAGTCGCGGATTACGTCTCGAGGTGCGACACCTGCCAAAGGGCCAAGTCAGTGCACAAACCGCTGGCGGGACTGCTCGAACCGCTGCAGACACCGCTCGAACCGTGGGAGAGGGTGGCCCTGGACTTTGTCACGGATCTACCCAGCTCGAGGGGCAAGACGGCAGTGCTAGTGGTGGTGGACGTGTTCACCAAAATGGCCCACTTCATTCCGTGCGCGAAGGTGGCCACGGCGGAACAGACCGCCAAACTGTTCATAGACCACGTGTTCAGGGTTCACGGTCTGCCACGGTCTATCCTGTCCGACCGGGGGCGACAGTTCATCTCGAACTTCTGGCAGAAGCTGATGGGTTTCCTGAACGTCAAGATCAACCTAGCGTCGGCGAGACACCCGCAGACGAACGGACAAGCGGAGCGAGTCAACGCCATCATGCAGCAGTACCTGCGATGCTACGCAAATCAGCAGCCGGCAACATGGGTGGACTACCTGCCGCTCGCTGAGTTCGCCTACAACAACACGAAGCACGTGTCCACGGGGGTGACACCGTTCTTCGCCAACAACGGGAGGCATCCCAGAACCTTCCCGGGATTAGCGAGAGCGGGGGAGGGGGAGCCACAGGCAGCGGAAGCCTTAGCATCAGAGTTGCAGGAGGTTCACGAACAGCTTCGGAGGCAGTTAGAACTAGCAAAGCACGCATACAAACTGCAGGCCGACAAGCACAGAAGGGTTGGGGAAGACATACAGGTGGGAGACTGGGTTTGGTTAGCAGCCCAGGCAGTGCCGGCCAGATCGTTAGCGAAGAAGAAGCTAGGGCATAAGCAGATTTTAGACTCGAGATGGGGGGAAGAGGGAGTAGAATATCTTCTCGCCAGAGAAGGTACCCCGGCCAGCGCCAACAGTTGGGTGCCAGACTATGCCTTGGACGAACCTCTTCTCAAGGACGAGTTTCATGCCCTTTTCCCACACAGGCCCATGCCAGCCGAGTATTTCGACGACTGGCTTTTCACACCCACATTTTCAGCCAGCACATTCCAGGGGTTCACCTCGGCCGAGGAACCGGCACTAGAAACACGTTCCCCGGAGGGATCACCCTCGGGGTCTGCCTCAGACCGTTCCTATTGGTGGGACGATCGACCAGAGGAGCAGTGGCGCAGGAAGTGGCTGGGGGGTCCTTGGCAGGCAACGTCCCCGGAGGAGACCGGGGGAGAGACGGACATGGACGTGTTGGGGGAGGACCTTGGGTTCGAGCACGGCGGCAAAGAGATGGAAGCAGAGGAAATCGAGGTCGGCGAGAGCACGGAGGACGAGCCGGACTTATCCGGCTGGATGCACGCCACGGGGGACGAACTGTATCCGGCACTCACCCCCACAACGACGGAGCACCCAGTACCCACACCTGAAGGAGGGGAGGGGGGAAGGGGGGGCTTCGAGGGGGGGATGGATGTCAGGGGTTCAGGAGCAGAGGCACAGGAAAGGGAGGAAATAGAGAGCGAGGGGGAGGAGTCCGAAGGTAATGTTAGCGATGACAGCGGTCCGAGGTCTCTGAGTCTTTCCAGCGAATCGGAAGATTCACAGAAAGGGGCTCCCATGGTCAGAGCAAGGGGGGTGCCGAGGGGGACACCCCAGGAAGAAGGGGCCAGAGGGGACTCAGAGAGCAGCAGTTGGAAATCAGGACCAGCGTCCACACCAGAGTGCAGTAGGGGGGAGGAGTCCCAGGCATCGGGATCAGGCGGCGCACTGCCAGTGGGAGGACATGAGTCAGGATTGGCCACGCCTCCATCGGGGAGCGAGGAAACGGTCGAGAGGAAGGTTGAAGGCTGGGCGCGCGCGCCAAGTTCAAATGTACAGGAGGGCGGCGCAGTTGGCAGCCCGGATAGGGAGCCAGGTCCCAAAGCCCGCCGAAAAGAGGGGGAGGAGTCAGGGGGGTCAACGTCAGCGTCAGAAGAATCCAGGAAGGAAGGGACCCCGGGGGGTAGCAGGACCCAGAGGAGAAAGGAGAGACGGAAGAGGTGGAGTAAGGCTAGAATCTTAAACTGGTGTACAGGGGGCGGAGACTCAGATGGAGCTTCGCCGATCTAACCATGAGACGTAGAGTTGCACGCAGCAGCTTGAGAATGGAAACTGTAACTCAATAAAGACTTTTGTTTAATGATCGCTGGCTAGCGTGATCCTCTGTGAGCTAGGATCTGGAAGCAGCTCTGACAGACATGTTTATTATCAGCGCAAACCAAGCATAGGTGTTTTGGTTCCATGTCAATAGAAAGAGCACGAATTAGCTTGCATTGTTCTTTCGGTGTTCAGTCCCCCACAAATAGCAAAGCAAAGTGTAATAAGCCTAAACAAAGCCAAACAGGTTGTTTTGGGTTGCAGCAACATAGAAAGAAGAATCTTGGATTTTGCTTATTTCGTGTTCTTTGGTGTTAATGCACATTGACCCAGAAATCGCAAAGTGTGTGTAATGAGACCAAAAAACACAACACTGTCTGTCAGGGGTTCAGGAGCAGAGGCAAGGGCAAGGGAGGAAACAGAGAGCGAGGGAGAGGAGGCAGAAGAAAAGATGAGTGATGACGACGACCCGAGATCTCCGAGTCTTTCCAGTGAATCAGAAGATTCACAGAAAGGAGCACCAGTGGCCAGGGCAAGGGGGGAGCCTAGGGGGACACCCCAGGAAGATAGAGCCAGAGGGGACTCAGAGGGGAGCAGTTGGAAATCAGGACCAGCGTCACCGCCAGAGAGCAGGGAAGAGGAAGGGCGCCAGGGATCAAGCGCTGGCAGCTCACAACAGGGGGGAGGGCACGAGTCAGGAGTGGCCACACCTCCATTGGGGAGCGAAGAAACGGTCAGACGGAAGGTGGAAGGTTGGGCGCGCGTGCCAAGTTCAAATGCACAGGAAAGTGGCGCAGTAGGCAGCCCGGAAAGGGAGCCAGGTCCTAAAGCCCGCCGAAAGGAGGGAGAAGAGTCAGGGGGGTCAGCGTCAGCGTCAGAGGAATCCCGGAAGGAAGAGACCCCGGGGGGCAGAGGGACCCAGAGAAGAACAGTCAGGCGGAAAAGGTGGAGCAAGGCTAGGATATTAAGTTGGTGTACAAGGGGCGGAGACTCAGATGGAGCTTCGCCGATCTAACCATGAGACGTAGAGTTGCACGCAGCAGCTTGAGAATGGAAACTGTAACTCAATAAAGACTTTTATTTAATGATCGCTGGCTAGCGTGATCCTCTGTGAGCTAGGATCTGCAAGCAGCTCTGACAGTAAGCTCCATCTCTAGATTGTGGGCATCTACGTCCTCGCGGAGAGGAGAGAAAGCGGGTGCCTACTAGCGAGCTCACGAACGGCAGACAACATGCCGGCCGAACAGCAGATAGTGGAACTCAGAGAAGCAGTGACACGACTGAATGCCGAGGCTCTTGCATCCAGGAAGAGAGAGGAGGACGCAGCTGCCGCCTACAGGGATCTCCAGGTCAGGTTGGAAGTGCTTACGAAGCAAGGGCAACTGACACCCAAACCGGAGGGGATTGGGTTGGGGAGACGAACAGGCGGTCTGGTCTCTCACTTCGATGGGAATTTGCAACAGTACCCCAACTTTAGAGCAGATGTAATGTGTGCACTGCAACTGCTGAACAAAGACTTTAGAGATGAGCAAGAGAAGGTGGGATTCATCATGTCCCATTTGCATGGAGATGCTAAAGCATGGCTGCGCAATTTGTGGAGAGATAAGGATCCGGCGCTCCAAAATGCGGATGCCTTCATTAAAGCGATGGATGGGTGCTTTTTATCAAGCATTGACGTGGATCTTGCTCGGCAGCAGATACATGGACTGAAGCAAGGGAGGGCCAGCGTAAGGCAGTACCATGCCCGCTTTTTCGCTTTGGTCAGTGCCCTGGAATGGGACAGAGATTCGGCTCCTGTAAGAGACCTGTTTTGGGAGGGATTGCACGGCTCGGTTAAAGATGAAATTGCAAGGGGGGAGAGACCCCGGACCACGCAGGAGATCATTCAGAGGGCGCTGGCGGTGGGGGTGCGGCTGGAAGGACGTCCGTGGAGCAGGGACGAAGGGCGTGGAGGGCGCGAACCAGCCAGGGACTCCTCCTTCCTTCCCAGAGAAGCAGCGCGTGCGCAATCCACGCCTCCGCCAGGAGGAGGAGCGGAACCTATGGAGGTTGGAGGTGCAAGGGCTCAGTCAGCAGCCAGAGCCCTAGCACCGGCACCAGTGAAAGCGAAGCCTCCTAGAGGGAACAGGAAGTGTTACATCTGCGATGATCCACAGCATATGGCGAAAGAGTGTCCCCAGAGGCTCCACAAGCACACTGCAGCCTCAGCAATGGTAACTGCAGCAACGCAGCAAGGACAACCACAGCAGGGAAACGACGGAGTCTGGTTGGAGGAAGAGGCACTGGGGCCCAGCCAGACGTGTCAGTGAAGCAGTCCCCAGAGATTTTACAGCCCATGGACCCCCTCCCGCCCAAACCGGTAGTGAGGCTCACCGCGTCGCTCCAGCTGCCCAATGGAATCACCATGGACGTGCCAATCACCATTGACTCCGGAAGCAATGCGGACTTTATAGGGCAGGACTTTGTCGACCGGCACGCTATACAGTTGCTGCCTGCCACGCTGCCCCTGCAGGTTGTCACGGTGGATGGCAGGGAGCTGCTAGGGGGGCAAGTGGTGAAGCAGACGCCACCAATGGTGATGCGACTTGGGAATCACAGGGAAATCATCAGCTTCAATGTCACTCAACTATCGGACACGCCCATTGTATTGGGCATGAGTTGGCTGGACAAGCACAGCCCGACGCTGGCTTGGTACCAGAGGCAGCTGACCTTCGGCTCTTCCTTTTGCGCTGAACACTGCATCGTGCCCAGGCAGGAAGGAGGGGAAGAGGAGTCACAGCTGCAGCTAGGCACGCTGCAAGCGGTTCCCCACAAGTACGCAGAATTTTTGGAGGTTTTCTGCGAGAAGGAGGCAGACAGGCTACCCCCCCACAGACCATATGACTGCAAAATTGACCTGCTGCCGGGGGCGGCGCTGCCCAAAGGGAAGCTGTATTCCATGTCTGAGGACGAACTGCAGGAACTCAAAGAGTTCATAGATCATAATTTGGAGCGCGGTTTCATCCGAGAGTCCAAGGCAGCGGGGGGCAGTCCGGTATTCTTTGTTAAGAAGCGGGACACGCCCCAAAAAAGACTTGTAGTGGACTTTCGCATCTTGAACAGTGTGACCAAGCCATCGGACTTCCCATGCCCCGAATCGACGACCTCCTCGCAAAGGTACGGAAGGGCAGAGTGTTCACCAAGTTGGACCTGCGAGGGGCATACAACCTCATTCGCATGCGGGAGGGAGATGAGTGGAAGACAGCCATGTTCACGCCCCTGGGCACCTACGAATATAGAGTTATGCCTTTTGGATTGCAAAATGGCTCCCACGTTTTTCAAGCTTTCATGCATCACGTGTTGGCGGGGCTCCTCTACAAGACGTGCGTCTGTTTCTTGGATGACATCCTGATCTTTTCGGAATCGCAGCAGGAGCATGACAGACACGTCAAGGAAGTGCTGAGCAGGCTACAGCAACATAGGCTTTACGCCAAGCTGGAGAAGTGCCAATTCGACGTGACCGAGGTGGATTTCCTGGGCTACAAGTTGTCTGATAAAGGGCTCGCCATGGACAGCGCCAAGGTCCGAGCAGTGTTGGATTGGAAAAGCCCACGCAACCGGAAGGAGGTCCAACGGTTTGTCGGCTTCGCGAACTTCTATCGCAAGTTTATCAAAGGCTTTGCGATGCAGACAGCGGCCATCACGGACACGCTCAGCTCCAAGAAAAAGAAGTTCATCTGGACAGAGCAGGCGGAGCAGTCCTTTCAGGCACTCAAGCGTCTCTTCGCGTCGGAAGAGCAGCTGCTTCATGTCAACCCCAGCAGGCCGATGAGGGTGGAGACAGACGCTTCGGACAGAGCCGTGGGAGCAGTCCTGCTGCAGAAAGACCCGCAGGGGGTTTGGAGGCCGGGAGCGTTTTACTCAAGGAAGCTCAGCAAGTCCGAACAGAACTACACCATCTGGGACAGGGAGTTGCTGGCCATTCATGCAGCGTTCAAAGCGTGGAGGCACTTCCTGATCGGCGCCAAGCACACGGTGCAGGTCTGCACGGACCACAAGAATCTAGAGCACTGGCGCACGGCACAGTTCCTGAACCAGAGGCAGATACGTTGGGCTGAGTTCTTTGCGAATTTCGACTTCCGAATAGAGTATGTCCCGGGGGACACCAACATCATGGCGGATGCTCTCTCCCGTAAGCCACAGTATCTGGAGGAGGCAACGCCAGCGGCCGCCATGCACATCTTCGCACCGACAGTGTGGGCGTGCGCGGCGGCAACAGTTGACCTGGATGCGGTGCGACGAGCGTTGCAGGATGACTCCTTCGCGCAAGCAAAGATGGCAGAGGTGCACAGGGGCACGGCAGCGACCGACGAGTTCCAGCTGCGAGATGGTTTGCTCATCCGTAAAGGGGCCATCTACGTGCCGGGAGACGAACTTCGCGCCAAGGTACTGCAGCAGCTGCACGACGCGCCCACTGCCGGGCACTTTGGCAAGGAGAAGACGGTGGAATTAGTAGCCAGAGACTTCTGGTGGCCCGGAATGAGAGGGGAAGTCGCGGACTACGTGGCGAGGTGTGACACCTGCCAGAGGTCCAAACCAGTGCACAGACCGCCGGCCGGACTGCTGGAACCGCTGCAAACTCCGTTCGAGCCATGGGAGAGAGTGGCCCTGGACTTTGTCACGGATCTGCCCAGCTCGAGGGGCAAGACGGCTGTGCTGGTGGTGGTGGATTTGTTCTCCAAGATGGCACATTTCATTCCGTGCGCGAAGGTGGCCACGGCGGAACAAACCGCCAAACTGTTCATAGACCACGTGTTCAAGGTTCACGGTCTGCCGCGGTCTATTCTGTCCGACCAAGGGCGACAGTTCATCTCAAACTTCTGGCAGAGGCTGATGGGCTTCCTGAACGTCAAGATCAACCTGGCGTCGGCTAGACACCCGCAGACCAACGGGCAAGCGGAGCGGGTCAATGCCATCATGCAGCAGTACCTGAGATGTTATGCGAATCAACAGCCTGCGACGTGGGTGGATTACCTGCCTCTCGCCGAGTTCGCCTACAACAACACGAAGCACGTGTCCATGGGGGTCACGCCGTTCTTCGCCAACAACGGGAGGCACCCTAGAACCTTCCCGGGACTGGAAAGAATGGGGGAGGGGGAGCCGCAGACAGCAGATGCGTTCGCGTCGGAGTTGCAGGAGGTCCACGATCAGCTGCGGCGGCACCTGGAGCTGGCTAAACACGCATACAAGGTACAAGCGGACAAACACAGAAGGGTTGGCGAAGAGATCCATGTGGGAGACTGGGTCTGGTTAGCAGCCCACGCAGTGCCGGCCAGGTCGTTGGCGAAGAAGAAACTAGGGCATAAACAACTGGGGCCCTACCAAGTCGACGAACAGGTCAACCCGGTGGCTTTCAGGCTGGCTCTTCCGGAGGGTTCCAGAATGCATCCGGTGTTCCACAGATCGGTGCTCACTCCCTACAAGGCACCTCACAGGTTTCAGGAACCAGGAACGGCACCGGGTCCGCTCCGAGAGAGAACCGGGCAAGGGGGAGTGGCACAGGAGGAGCGCATCAACGAAGTCACGGAGATTTTGGACTCCAGATGGGGGGAAGAGGGGGTAGAATACCTTCTCGCCAAGGAGGGCACCCCGGCCAGTGCCAACAGCTGGGTGCCGGGCTACGCTTTAGACGAACCTCTGCTCAAAGAAGAGTTTCATGCCCTCTTCCCACATAGGCCAATGCCAGCAGACTTTTTCGACGACTGGCTTTTCACGCCCACGCTTTCAGCCAGCACGTTCCGGGGGTTCGACTCGGACGAGGAACCGACACGAGACGCCCGTTCCCCAGAGGGGTCACCCTCGGGATCTGCTTCAGAACCCTCGTATTGGTGGGATGATCGACCAGAGGAGCAGTTCCGCAGAAGGTGGCTGGAGGGTCCAGGACGAGCAACGTCTCCAGAAGGCAACGAGGGAGAGACGGACATGGACGTTTTCGGGGACGACCCGGGTTTCGAGCACGGCGGCACAGAGATGGAAGCGGAGGTGACCGTCGTCAACGAGAGCAGGGAGGAAGAACCGGAAGACTTCGGATGGCGGCCCGCCACGGGAAGCGAACTGTATCCGACATTCGTCCCCCTGACACGGCAGCACCCAGATCCCGCACCGGAAGGAGGGGAGGGGGGAAGAGGGGGCTTCGAGGGGGGGATGGATGTCAGGGGTTCAGGAGCAGAGGCAAGGGCAAGGGAGGAAACAGAGAGCGAGGGAGAGGAGGCAGAAGAAAAGATGAGTGATGACGACGACCCGAGATCTCCGAGTCTTTCCAGTGAATCAGAAGATTCACAGAAAGGAGCACCAGTGGCCAGGGCAAGGGGGGAGCCTAGGGGGACACCCCAGGAAGATAGAGCCAGAGGGGACTCAGAGGGGAGCAGTTGGAAATCAGGACCAGCGTCACCGCCAGAGAGCAGGGAAGAGGAAGGGCGCCAGGGATCAAGCGCTGGCAGCTCACAACAGGGGGGAGGGCACGAGTCAGGAGTGGCCACACCTCCATCGGGGAGCGAAGAAACGGTCAGACGGAAGGTGGAAGGTTGGGCGCGCGTGCCAAGTTCAAATGCACAGGAAGGTGGCGCAGTAGGCAGCCCGGAAAGGGAGCCAGGTCCTAAAGCCCGCCGAAAGGAGGGAGAAGAGTCAGGGGGGTCAGCGTCAGCGTCAGAGGAATCCCGGAAGGAAGAGACCCCGGGGGGCAGAGGGACCCAGAGAAGAACAGTCAGGCGGAAAAGGTGGAGCAAGGCTAGGATATTAAGTTGGTGTACAAGGGGCGGAGACTCAGATGGAGCTTCGCCGATCTAACCATGAGACGTAGAGTTGCACGCAGCAGCTTGATAATGGAAACTGTAACTCAATAAAGACTTTTATTTAATGATCGCTGGCTAGCGTGATCCTCTGTGAGCTAGGATCTGGAAGCAGCTCTGACAAAAGCCATGGACGCTTGCTTCCAATCTACCGTTGACGTTGATGTGGCGCGCCAGGAGATGCATGGATTGCGGCAGGGCAAGGCTACAGTGCGTCAGTACCATTCTCGCTTTTTTGCATTGCTGAATGTGCTGGGCTGGGAAAAGGACTCCCTGGCAGTAAGAGACTTGTTCTGGGAGGGGCTTCATGGCTCAGTAAAAGATGAGCTGGCTAGGGGAGACAGACCTCAAACCCTAGCAGACGTCGTGCAGAGGGCACTCACGATAGGGGTGCGCCACGAAGAACGCCCTTGGCACAGTGAGGAGGGGCGTCACGTCCGCCCACCAGCTAGAGCGCCTCCTTTTCTTCCCAGGGACCTGGGACGTACAAATCCCTCGCCTATGCTGAAGGGAGGGGAGGAACCAATGGAGCTGGGTGGTGCAAAGGCTCAGACAGCTGCCGGAGCCTCAGCGTCCGGAGCAGTCAAGGCGAAGCCTCCTAGAGGGACCAGGAAGTGTTACATCTGTGACAGTGCACAGCACATGGCTAAAGAGTGTCCCCAGAGGCTTCAGAAGCACACTGCAGCCTTAGCAACAGTAACAGGGGAAGCGTTCCAAGGAGAACAGTTTCAGGGAAACGAGAATGCCTGGTTGGAAGCAGAGATGCTGGGGCTCCGCCAGGCAAGTCAGTGAAGCAGTCCCCAGCGCTTTTGCAGCCTACAGACCCCTTACCACCCAAGCCAGTGGTACAGCTCACTGCTACTCTCCAGCTACCTAATGGACTCACCCTGGAAGTCCCCATTACGATTGACTCAGGGAGCAACGCAGACTTCGTGGAGATGCAGTTCATCAAGCAGCATCGCATAGCGCTACTACCAGCCACGCTGCCTCTGAACGTCGTCACGGTAGATGGCAGGAAGTTGCTGGGTGGGCAAGTGGTACAACAGACGCCACCCATGCTGCTGAAAATTGGGAATCATCGCGAGGTCATCAGTTTCAATGTCACCCAACTATCAGACACGCCTATAGTGTTAGGCATGAGTTGGCTGGATAGACACAGCCCATCATTAGCGTGGTACCAGCGGCAGCTCACCTTTGGCTCATCCTACTGCGCACAACATTGCATCCAGACCGGCCAGGAGGAGGAGGGCCAGGAGGAAGGGCAACAGTTGCATCTAGGCATGGTGCAGGCAGTGCCCCACAAGTACAAGGGGTTTTTGGAGGTCTTCTGCGAAAAGGAAGCTGACCAATTACCACCCCACCGGCCCTACGACTGTGCAATTGACCTCTTACCAGGGGCGACGCTGCCGACTGCGAAGCTGTATTCCATGTCTGAAGATGAGATGCAGGAACTCCGGGAGTTCATAGATCACAATTTGAAGCGGGGATTCATCCGAGAATCCAAGGCAGTGGGGGGCAGTCCTGTGTTTTTCGTGAAGAAGAAGGACACGCCCCAAAAAAGGCTCATTGTGGACTATAGGGCCATCAACTCGATGACAAAGCCCAAGGCCTTCCCCATGCCCAAGATTGACGACCTGCTCGCGACGGTGAGGAAGGGGAGGGTCTTCACCAAGTTGGATCTACGCGGAGCATACAATCTAATACGCATGAGGGAAGGTGACGAGTGGAAGAGGGCCATGTTCACGCCGCTGGGCACCTATGAATACAGAGTTATGCCGTTTGGTCTCCAAAATGGCTCCCACTGTTTCCAAGCATTCATGCACCACGTGCTAGCGGGACTCCTCTACAAGAAGTGCGTATGCTTCCTCGACGACATTCTGATCTTTTCAGAATCGCAGGAGACTCACGAGAGAGACGTAAAGGAGGTCCTGCAGAGGCTACGGGAGCACAGACTCTACGCCAAACTGGAGAAGTGCCAGTTCGACGTGACGGAGGTGGATTTCCTGGGCTACCGGCTGTCCGACAAGGGACTAGCCATGGACAGCGCCAAAGTCCGCGCGGTGTTGGACTGGAATAGCCCGCGCAATCGGAAGGAGGTCCAGAGGTTTGTCGGCTTCGCCAACTTTTACCGCAAGTTCATCAGGGGTTTCGCGAAAGAGACGGCAGCTATCACGGACGCCCTCAGTTCCAAGAAGAAAAAGTTCACCTGGACGGACCAGGCGGAGCAGTCCTTCAGGAGACTTAAGAGTCTCTTCGCGTCCGAAGACCAGCTGCTACACGTGAATCCCGGCAGGCCCATGCGGGTTGAGACTGACGCATCTGACAGAGCAGTGGGGGCCGTCCTCTTGCAGGAAGATCCGCAAGGGAACTGGAGGCCCTGCGCTTTCTATTCCCGGAAGCTCAGCAAGTCGGAACAGAACTACACCATCTGGGACAGGGAGTTGTTGGCCATCCACGCGGCTTTCAAGGCGTGGCGGCACTTCCTCATCGGAGCCAAGCACACCGTGCAGGTCCGCACGGACCACAAGAACCTAGAGTATTGGCGCACGGCGAAGCTCCAGAGCCAGAGGCACATGAGATGGGCGGAGTTCTTTGCGGATTTCGATTTCCGGCTAGAGTATATCCCGGGAGACAACAACGTCATAGCGGATGCGCTCTCCAGGAAACCGCAGTATCTCGAGGAAGCGGCACCAGTGGCAGCCAGGCACATTTTCGCACCGCAAGCGTGGGCGTGCGCTTCCGCCGCCGTGGACCTGGACGCGGTACGACGCGCGCTACAGACGGATCCGTTCGCACAATCCAAGATGGAGGAGATGCGAAGAGGGACAGCAAAGGACGGCGAATTCCAGATACGCGACGGCCTGCTGACCCACAAAGGTGCTCTCTACGTGCCGGGAGACGATCTACGCGCGAAGGTTTTACAGCAGTTACACGACGCACCCAGTGCGGGTCACTTCGGCAAAGAAAAGACGGCGGACTTAGTAGCCAGAGACTTTTGGTGGCCCCAGATGCACTTGGAACTAGCTAAACACGCCTACAAAGTGCAGGCAGACAGGCACAGGAGGGCAGGAGAAGACATCCAGGTGGGGGACTGGGTATGGTTAGCAGCCCAGGTGGTGCCGGCCAAGTCGTTAGCTCAGAAGAAGCTAGGACACAAACAGCTAGGGCCATACCAAGTTGAGGGCAGGATCAATCCCGTAGCTTTTCGGTTGACCCTCCCAGAAGATTCCCGAATGCACCCGGTCTTTCATAGGTCGGTGCTTACACCCTACAAGGCCCCACACAGATTTCAGGAGCCAGGGACGGCACCAGACCCACGTAGAAAGTCACCAGGGGGGGGGAAGTCACCGAGGACCCCGACACTCAACGAGGTCACGGAAATTCTGGACTCGAGATGGGGGGAGGAGGGAGTGGAATACCTCCTCGCCAGGGAAGGTACCCCGGCCAGCGCCAACAGTTGGGTGCCAGATTATGCTCTGGAGGAACCTCTTCTTAAAGACGAGTTCCATGCACTCTTCCCACACAGGCCCATGCCAGCGGAGTATTTTGACGACTGGCTTTTTACGCCCACACTTTCAGGCAGCACCTTCCGGGGGTTCTCCTCCGCAGAGGAGAACACGCCGGAATCGAGCCCTCCAAGGGGATCGTGCTCGGGGGTGGACACGGACCGCTCTTATTGGTGGGACGATCAACCAGAAGTGGGGTGGCGAAGGGGGCCTTGGCAAGCAGCATCGCCTGAAGTAACAGGGGGAGGGAAGGGTTTGGATGTGTTGGGGGAGGACCCCGGTTTCGAGCACTCATACACTGAACTGGAAGCAGAGGAGATCGACGTCGACGAACTGTATCCAGCATCTACCCCCGCTACAACGGAGCTCCCGGAACCTGCGCCCGAGCAGCGGGAGGGGGGAAGGGGGGGCTTCGAGGGGGGGATGGATGTCAGGGGTTCAGGGACAGAGGCACAGGGTAGGCAGGAGATGGAGAGCGATGGGGATGAATCCCAGGACAGCGAGGAAGAGGATGACAATGACTCTAGAGATTCCATGAGTCTTTCCAGCGAATCAGAGGATTCCCAGAAGGGGGCGCCGGTGGTCAAGGCCAGGGGAGCCCCAGGGGGGACGTGTCAGGAGCAGGGGGCCAGCAGGGGATCCCAAAGTAGCAGCTGGGCGTCAGGACCAGCTTCCCCGCCAGAGTGCAGCGAAGGGGGTGGAGCTTTCAGTGTATCAGGGGAAGCGGCTCCGGCAGCAGACAAAGGAGGGAGGTCGGAGCAAGTCACCCTCCCGGAAGGGGAGGGGAGTAGTGAAGGGAGTAGTGTAGCTGTTAAAAGGAAGGTTAGAGGTTGGGCGCGCGCGCCAAGTTCAAATGTAGAGGCGCGCGGAAGTACAGGGAGCCCGGAGGAGGGGCCAGGTCCCAAAGCCCGCAGGAGGGGGCAAGAGCAGTCTGATTCCGCGTCAGAGGAATCCAGGAGGGGCGAAACCCCAGCGGGCAGAAAGACCCTGCGGAAAAGGAAAGAGAGAAAGAGGTGGAGCAGCGCAAGCCTCTTAAACTGGTGCAGGGGAGGGACGGATTCAGAGGGGACTTCAGCGGTCTAAGCCTAGCAGACGTAGGGCTGCGCGCCTCGGATGTGAAGCAAACAATGAACTGCAATAAACACTTTTGTATATAAGAAGAGATAGTCGTTAGTCTTTTGTGAGCTGAGACTTGAGGCAGCCTTGACAGGTGTTTTTGGGGTTAGAATGCACATTCACCCAAAAATCGCAGTGACATGTTTATTATCAGCCCAAACCAAGCATAGGTGTTTTGGTTCCATCTCAATAGAAAGAGGACGAATAAGTTTGCATTGTTCTTTCGGTGTTCAGTAACCCACAAATAGGAAAGCAAAGTGTAATAAGCCTAAACAAAGCCAAACAGGTTGTTTTGGGTTGCAGCAACATAGAAGGAAGAATCTTGGATTTTGCTTATTTCGTGTTCTTTGGTGTTAATGCACTTTGAGCCAGAAATCACAAAGTGTGTGTAATGAGACCAAAATAACACAACACTGTCTTTCCGCTTCCATATGCGTAGAAAGAAGACAAATAAGCTTTGATTGTGCTTATTTCAATTTGCATGGGGTTTTATGGGTGTGCACCAGAATCACCCCCAACCAAAGCAAAAAGGTCTTTTGGGTTCCATCTACATAAAAAGAAGATGATAAAGCTCTGATTGGGCTTATTTCAAATTGGTGTTTTTGGGGTTAGAATGCAAATTCACCCAAAAATCGCAGAGTGACATGTTTATTATCAGCCCAAACCAAGCATAGGTGTTTTGGTTCCATCTCAATAGAAAGAGTACGAATAAGCTTGCATTGTTCTTTCGGTGTTCAGTCCCCCACAAATAGCAAAGCAAAGTGTAATGAGCCTAAACAAAGCCAAACAGGTTGTTTTGGGTTGCAGCAACATAGAAGGAAGAATCTTGGATTTTGCTTATATCGTGTTCTTTGGTGTTAATGCACTTTGAGCCAGAAATCACAAAGTGTGTGTCAGGGGTTCAGGAGCAGAGGCAAGGGCAAGGGAGGAAACAGAGAGCGAGGGAGAGGAGGCAGAAGAAAAGATGAGTGATGACGACGACCCGAGATCTCCGAGTCTTTCCAGTGAATCAGAAGATTCACAGAAAGGAGCACCAGTGGCCAGGGCAAGGGGGGAGCCTAGGGGGACACCCCAGGAAGATAGAGCCAGAGGGGACTCAGAGGGGAGCAGTTGGAAATCAGGACCAGCGTCACCGCCAGAGAGCAGGGAAGAGGAAGGGCGCCAGGGATCAAGCGCTGGCAGCTCACAACAGGGGGGAGGGCACGAGTCAGGAGTGGCCACACCTCCATCGGGGAGCGAAGAAACGGTCAGACGGAAGGTGGAAGGTTGGGCGCGCGTGCCAAGTTCAAATGCACAGGAAGGTGGCGCAGTAGGCAGCCCGGAAAGGGAGCCAGGTCCTAAAGCCCGCCGAAAGGAGGGAGAAGAGTCAGGGGGGTCAGCGTCAGCGGCAGAGGAATCCCGGAAGGAAGAGACCCCGGGGGGCAGAGGGACCCAGAGAAGAACAGTCAGGCGGAAAAGGTGGAGCAAGGCTAGGATATTAAGTTGGTGTACAAGGGGCGGAGACTCAGATGGAGCTTCGCCGATCTAACCATGAGACGTAGAGTTGCACGCAGCAGCTTGAGAATGGAAACTGTAACTCAATAAAGACTTTTATTTAATGATCGCTGGCTAGCGTGATCCTCTGTGAGCTAGGATCTGCAAGCAGCTCTGACAGTAAGCTCCATCACTTGATTGTGGGCATCTACGTCCTCGCGGAGAGGAGAGAAATCGGGTGCCTACTAGCGAGCTCACGAACGGCAGACAACATGACGGCCGAACAGCAGATAGTGGAACTCAGAGAAGCAGTGACACGACTGAATGCCGAGGCTCTTGCATCCAGGAAGAGAGAGGAGGACGCAGCTGCCGCCTACAGGGATCTCCAGGTCAGGTTGGAAGTGCTTACGAAGCAAGGGCAACTGACACCCAAACCGGAGGGGATTGGGTTGGGGAGACGAACAGGCGGTCTGGTCTCTCACTTCGATGGGAATTTGCAACAGTACCCCAACTTTAGAGCAGATGTAATGTGTGCACTGCAACTGCTGAACAAAGACTTTAGAGATGAGCAAGAGAAGGTGGGATTCATCATGTCCCATTTGCATGGAGATGCTAAAGCATGGCTGCGCAATTTGTGGAGAGATAAGGATCCGGCGCTCCAAAATGCGGATGCCTTTATTAAAGCGATGGATGGGTGCTTTTTATCAAGCATTGACGTGGATCTTGCTCGGCAGCAGATACATGGACTGAAGCAAGGGAGGGCCAGCGTAAGGCAGTACCATGCCCGCTTTTTCGCTTTGGTCAGTGCCCTGGAATGGGACAGAGATTCGGCTCCTGTAAGAGACCTGTTTTGGGAGGGATTGCACGGCTCGGTTAAAGATGAAATTGCGAGGGGGGAGAGACCCCGGACCACGCAGGAGATCGTTCAGAGGGCGCTGGCGGTGGGGGTGCGGCTGGAAGGACGTCCGTGGAGCAGGGACGAAGGGCGTGGAGGGCGCGAACCAGCCAGGGGCTCCTCCTTCCTTCCCAGAGAAGCAGCGCGTGCGCAATCCACGCCTCCGCCAGGAGGAGGAGCGGAACCTATGGAGGTTGGAGGTGCAAGGGCTCAGTCAGCAGCCAGAGCCCTAGCACCGGCAGCAGTGAAAGCGAAGCCTCCTAGAGGGAACAGGAAGTGTTACATCTGCGATGATCCACAGCATATGGCGAAAGAGTGTCCCCAGAGGCTCCACAAGCACACTGCAGCCTCAGCAATGGTAACTGCAGCAACGCAGCAAGGACAACCACAGCAGGGAAACGAAGGAGTCTGGTTGGAGGAAGAGGCACTGGGGCCCAGCCAGACGTGTCATTGAAGCAGTCCCCAGAGATTTTACAGCCCATGGACCCCCTCCCGCCCAAACCGGTAGTGAAGCTCACCGCGTCGCTCCAGCTGCCCAATGGAATCACCATGGACGTGCCAATCACCATTGACTCCGGAAGCAATGCGGACTTTATAGGGCAGGACTTTGTCGACCGGCACGCTATACAGTTGCTGCCTGCCACGCTGCCCCTGCAGGTTGTCACGGTGGATGGCAGGGAGCTGCTAGGGGGGCAAGTGGTGAAGCAGACGCCACCAATGGTGATGCGACTTGGGAATCACAGGGAAATCATCAGCTTCAATGTCACTCAACTATCGGACACGCCCATTGTATTGGGCATGAGTTGGCTGGACAAGCACAGCCCGGCGCTGGCTTGGTACCAGAGGCAGCTGACCTTCGGCTCTTCCTTTTGCGCTGAACACTGCATCGTGCCCAGGCAGGAAGGAGGGGAAGAGGAGTCACAGCTGCAGCTAGGCACGCTGCAAGCGGTTCCCCACAAGTACGCAGAATTTTTGGAGGTTTTCTGCGAGAAAGAGGCAGACAGGCTACCCCCCCACAGACCATATGACTGCAAAATTGACCTGCTGCCGGGGGCGGCGCTGCCCAAAGGGAAGCTGTATTCCATGTCTGAGGACGAACTGCAGGAACTCAAAGAGTTCATAGATCATAATTTGGAGCGCGGTTTCATCCGAGAGTCCAAGGCAGCGGGGGGCAGTCCGGTATTCTTTGTTAAGAAGCGGGACACGCCCCAAAAAAGACTTGTAGTGGACTTTCGCATCTTGAACAGTGTGACCAAGCCATCGGACTTCCCCATGCCCCGAATCGACGACCTCCTCGCAAAGGTACGGAAGGGCAGAGTGTTCACCAAGTTGGACCTGCGAGGGGCATACAACCTCATTCGCATGCGGGAGGGAGATGAGTGGAAGACAGCCATGTTCACGCCCCTGGGCACCTACGAATATAGAGTTATGCCTTTTGGATTGCAAAATGGCTCCCACGTTTTTCAAGCTTTCATGCATCACGTGTTGGCGGGGCTCCTCTACAAGACGTGCGTCTGTTTCTTGGATGACATCCTGATCTTTTCGGAATCGCAGCAGGAGCATGACAGACACGTCAAGGAAGTGCTGAGCAGGCTACAGCAACATAGGCTTTACGCCAAGCTGGAGAAGTGCCAATTCGACGTGACCGAGGTGGATTTCCTGGGCTACAAGTTGTCTGATAAAGGGCTCGCCATGGACAGCGCCAAGGTCCGAGCAGTGTTGGATTGGAAAAGCCCACGCAACCGGAAGGAGGTCCAACGGTTTGTCGGCTTCGCGAACTTCTATCGCAAGTTTATCAAAGGCTTTGCCATGCAGACAGCGGCCATCACGGACACGCTCAGCTCCAAGAAAAAGAAGTTCATCTGGACAGAGCAGGCGGAGCAGTCCTTTCAGGCACTCAAGCGTCTCTTCGCGTCGGAAGAGCAGCTGCTTCATGTCAACCCCAGCAGGCCGATGAGGGTGGAGACAGACGCTTCGGACAGAGCCGTGGGAGCAGTCCTGCTGCAGAAAGACCCGCAGGGGGTTTGGAGGCCGGGAGCGTTTTACTCAAGGAAGCTCAGCAAGTCCGAACAGAACTACACCATCTGGGACAGGGAGTTGCTGGCCATTCATGCAGCGTTCAAAGCGTGGAGGCACTTCCTGATCGGCGCCAAGCACACGGTGCAGGTCTGCACGGACCACAAGAATCTAGAGCACTGGCGCACGGCACAGTTCCTGAACCAGAGGCAGATACGTTGGGCTGAGTTCTTTGCGAATTTCGACTTCCGAATAGAGTATGTCCCGGGGGACACCAACATCATGGCGGATGCTCTCTCCCGTAAGCCACAGTATCTGGAGGAGGCAACGCCAGCGGCCGCCATGCACATCTTCGCACCGACAGTGTGGGCGTGCGCAGCGGCAACAGTTGACCTGGATGCGGTGCGACGAGCGTTGCAGGATGACTCCTTCGCGCAAGCAAAGATGGCAGAGGTGCACAGGGGCACGGCAGCGACCGACGAGTTCCAGCTGCGAGATGGTTTGCTCATCCGTAAAGGGGCCATCTACGTGCCCGGGAGACGAACTTCGCGCCAAGGTACTGCAGCAGCTGCACGACGCGCCCACTGCCGGGCACTTTGGCAAGGAGAAGACGGTGGAATTAGTAGCCAGAGACTTCTGGTGGCCCGGAATGAGAGGGGAAGTCGCGGACTACGTGGCGAGGTGTGACACCTGCCAGAGGGCCAAACCAGTGCACAGACCGCCGGCCGGACTGCTGGAACCGCTGCAAACTCCGTTCGAACCATGGGAGAGAGTAGCCCTGGACTTTGTCACGGATCTGCCCAGCTCAAGGGGAAAGACGGCTGTGCTGGTGGTGGTGGACTTGTTCTCCAAGATGGCACATTTCATTCCGTGTGCGAAGGTGGCCACGGCGGAACAAACCGCCAAACTGTTCATAGACCACGTGTTCAAGGTTCACGGTCTGCCGCGGTCTATTCTGTCCGACCGAGGGCGACAGTTCATCTCAAACTTCTGGCAGAGGCTGATGGGCTTCCTGAACGTCAAGATCAACCTGGCGTCGGCTAGACACCCGCAGACCAACGGGCAAGCGGAGCGGGTCAATGCCATCATGCAGCAGTACCTGAGATGTTATGTGAATCAACAGCCTGCGACGTGGGTGGATTACCTGCCTCTCGCCGAGTTCGCCTACAACAACACGAAGCACGTGTCCACGGGGGTCACGCCGTTCTTCGCCAACAACGGGAGGCACCCTAGAACCTTCCCGGGACTGGAAAGAATGGGGGAGGGGGAGCCGCAGACAGCAGATGCGTTCGCGTCGGAGTTGCAGGAGGTCCACGATCAGCTGCGGCGGCACCTGGAGCTGGCTAAACACGCATACAAGGTACAAGCGGACAAACACAGAAGGGTTGGCGAAGAGATCCATGTAGGAGACTGGGTCTGGTTAGCAGCCCACGCAGTGCCGGCCAGGTCGTTGGCGAAGAAGAAACTAGGGCATAAACAACTGGGGCCCTACCAAGTCGACGAACAGGTCAACCCGGTGGCTTTCAGGCTGGCTCTTCCGGAGGGTTCCAGAATGCATCCGGTGTTCCACAGATCGGTGCTCACTCCCTACAAGGCACCTCACAGGTTTCAGGAACCAGGAACGGCACCGGGTCCGCTCCGAGAGAGAACCGGGCAAGGGGGAGTGGCACAGGAGGAGCGCATCAACGAAGTCACGGAGATTTTGGACTCCAGATGGGGGGAAGAGGGGGTAGAATACCTTCTCGCCAAGGAGGGCACCCCGGCCAGTGCCAACAGCTGGGTGCCGGGCTACGCTTTAGACGAACCTCTGCTCAAAGAAGAGTTTCATGCCCTCTTCCCACATAGGCCAATGCCAGCAGACTTTTTCGACGACTGGCTTTTCACGCCCACGCTTTCAGCCAGCACGTTCCGGGGGTTCGACTCGGACGAGGAACCGACCCGAGACGCCCGTTCCCCAGAGGGGTCACCCTCGGGATCTGCTTCAGAACCCTCGTATTGGTGGGATGATCGACCAGAGGAGCAGTTCCGCAGAAGGTGGCTGGAGGGTCCAGGACGAGCAACGTCTCCAGAAGGCAACGAGGGAGAGACGGACATGGACGTTTTCGGGGACGACCCGGGTTTCGAGCACGGCGGCACAGAGATGGAAGCGGAGGTGACCGTCGTCAACGAGAGCAGGGAGGAAGAACCGGAAGACTTCGGATGGCGGCCCGCCACGGGAAGCGAACTGTATCCGACATTCGTCCCCCTGACACGGCAGCACCCAGATCCCGCACCGGAAGGAGGGGAGGGGGGAAGAGGGGGCTTTGAGGGGGGGATGGATGTCAGGGGTTCAGGAGCAGAGGCAAGGGCAAGGGAGGAAACAGAGAGCGAGGGAGAGGAGGCAGAAGAAAAGATGAGTGATGACGACGACCCGAGATCTCCTAGTCTTTCCAGTGAAGAACAGTCAGGCGAAAAAGGTGGAGCAAGGCTAGGATATTAAGTTGGTGTACAAGGGGCGGAGACTCAGATGGAGCTTCGCCGATCTAACCATGAGACGTAGAGTTGCACGCAGCATATGGAAGCGGAAAGACAGTGTTGTGTTATTTTGGTCTCATTACACACACTGTCAGAGCTGCTTCCAGATCCTAGCTCACAGAGGATCACGCTAGCCAGCGATCATTAAATAAAAGTCTTTATTGAGTTACAGTTTCCATTCTCAAGCTGCTGCGTGCAACTCTACGTCTCATGGTTAGATCGGCGAAGCTCCATCTGAGTCTCCGCCCCTTGTACACCAACTTAATATCCTAGCCTTGCTCCACCTTTTCCGCCTGACTGTTCTTCTCTGGGTCCATCTGCCCCCCGGGGTCTCTTCCTTCCGGGATTCCTCTGACGCTGACGCTGACCCCCCTGACTCCCTCCTTTCGGCGGGCTTTAGGACCTGGCTCCCTTTCCGGGCTGCCTACTGCGCCACCTTCCTGTGCATTTGAACTTGGCACGCGCGCCCAACCTTCCACCTTCCGTCTGACCGTTTCTTCGCTCCCCGATGGAGGTGTGGCCACTCCTGACTCGTGCCCTCCCCCCTGTTGTGAGCTGCCAGCGCTTGATCCCTGGCGCCCTTCCTCTTCCCTGCTCTCTGGCGGTGACGCTGGTCCTGATTTCCAACTGCTCCCCTCTGAGTCCCCTCTGGCTCTATCTTCCTGGGGTGTCCCCCTAGGCTCCCCCCTTGCCCTGGCCACTGGTGCTCCTTTCTGTGAATCTTCTGATTCACTGGAAAGACTCGGAGATCTCGGGTCGTCGTCATCACTCATCTTTTCTTCTGCCTCCTCTCCCTCGCTCTCTGTTTCCTCCCTTGCCCTTGCCTCTGCTCCTGAACCCCTGACATCCATCCCCCCCTCGAAGCCCCCTCTTCCCCCCTCCCCTCCTTCCGGTGCGGGATCTGGGTGCTGCCGTGTCAGGGGGACGAATGTCGGATACAGTTCGCTTCCCGTGGCGGGCCGCCATCCGAAGTCTTCCGGTTCTTCCTCCCTGCTCTCGTTGACGACGGTCACCTCCGCTTCCATCTCTGTGCCGCCGTGCTCGAAACCCGGGTCGTCCCCGAAAACGTCCATGTCCGTCTCTCCTTCGTTGCCTTCTGGAGACGTTGCTCGTCCTGGACCCTCCAGCCACCTTCTGCGGAACTGCTCCTCTGGTCGATCATCCCACCAATACGAGGGTTCTGAAGCAGATCCCGAGGGTGACCCCTCTGGGGAACGGGCGTCTCGTGTCGGTTCCTCGTCCGAGTCGAACCCCCGGAACGTGCTGGCTGAAAGCGTGGGCGTGAAAAGCCAGTCGTCGAAAAAGTCTGCTGGCATTGGCCTATGTGGGAAGAGGGCATGAAACTCTTCTTTGAGCAGAGGTTCGTCTAAAGCGTAGCCCGGCACCCAGCTGTTGGCACTGGCCGGGGTGCCCTCCTTGGCGAGAAGGTATTCTACCCCCTCTTCCCCCCATCTGGAGTCCAAAATCTCCGTGACTTCGTTGATGCGCTCCTCCTGTGCCACTCCCCCTTGCCCGGTTCTCTCTCGGAGCGGACCCGGTGCCGTTCCTGGTTCCTGAAACCTGTGAGGTGCCTTGTAGGGAGTGAGCACCGATCTGTGGAACACCGGATGCATTCTGGAACCCTCCGGAAGAGCCAGCCTGAAAGCCACCGGGTTGACCTGTTCGTCGACTTGGTAGGGCCCCAGTTGTTTATGCCCTAGTTTCTTCTTCGCCAACGACCTGGCCGGCACTGCGTGGGCTGCTAACCAGACCCAGTCTCCCACATGGATCTCTTCGCCAACCCTTCTGTGTTTGTCCGCTTGTACCTTGTATGCGTGTTTAGCCAGCTCCAGGTGCCGCCGCAGCTGATCGTGGACCTCCTGCAACTCCGACGCGAACGCATCTGCTGTCTGCGGCTCCCCCTCCCCCATTCTTTCCAGTCCCGGGAAGGTTCTAGGGTGCCTCCCGTTGTTGGCGAAGAACGGCGTGACCCCCGTGGACACGTGCTTCGTGTTGTTGTAGGCGAACTCGGCGAGAGGCAGGTAATCCACCCACGTCGCAGGCTGTTGATTCGCATAACATCTCAGGTACTGCTGCATGATGGCATTGACCCGCTCCGCTTGCCCGTTGGTCTGCGGGTGTCTAGCCGACGCCAGGTTGATCTTGACGTTCAGGAAGCCCATCAGCCTCTGCCAGAAGTTTGAGATGAACTGTCGCCCTCGGTCGGACAGAATAGACCGCGGCAGACCGTGAACCTTGAACACGTGGTCTATGAACAGTTTGGCGGTTTGTTCCGCCGTGGCCACCTTCGCACACGGAATGAAATGTGCCATCTTGGAGAACAAATCCACCACCACCAGCACAGCCGTCTTGCCCCTCGAGCTGGGCAGATCCGTGACAAAGTCCAGGGCCACTCTCTCCCATGGCTCGAACGGAGTTTGCAGCGGTTCCAGCAGTCCGGCCGGCGGTCTGTGCACTGGTTTGGACCTCTGGCAGGTGTCACACCTCGCCACGTAGTCCGCGACTTCCCCTCTCATTCCGGGCCACCAGAAGTCTCTGGCTACTAATTCCACCGTCTTCTCCTTGCCAAAGTGCCCGGCAGTGGGCGCGTCGTGCAGCTGCTGCAGTACCTTGGCGCGAAGTTCGTCTCCCGGCACGTAGATGGCCCCTTTACGGATGAGCAAACCATCTCGCAGCTGGAACTCGTCGGTCGCTGCCGTGCCCCTGTGCACCTCTGCCATCTTTGCTTGCGCGAAGGAGTCATCCTGCAACGCTCGTCGCACCGCATCCAGGTCAACTGTTGCCGCCGCGCACGCCCACACTGTCGGTGCGAAGATGTGCATGGCGGCCGCTGGCGTTGCCTCCTCCAGATACTGTGGCTTACGGGAGAGAGCATCCGCCATGATGTTGGTGTCCCCCGGGACATACTCTATTCGGAAGTCGAAATTCGCAAAGAACTCAGCCCAACGTATCTGCCTCTGGTTCAGGAACTGTGCCGTGCGCCAGTGCTCTAGATTCTTGTGGTCCGTGCAGACCTGCACCGTGTGCTTGGCGCCGATCAGGAAGTGCCTCCACGCTTTGAACGCTGCATGAATGGCCAGCAACTCCCTGTCCCAGATGGTGTAGTTCTGTTCGGACTTGCTGAGCTTCCTTGAGTAAAACGCTCCCGGCCTCCAAACCCCCTGCGGGTCTTTCTGCAGCAGGACTGCTCCCACGGCTCTGTCCGAAGCGTCTGTCTCCACCCTCATCGGCCTGCTGGGGTTGACATGAAGCAGCTGCTCTTCCGACGCGAAGAGACGCTTGAGTGCCTGAAAGGACTGCTCCGCCTGCTCTGTCCAGAGGAACTTCTTTTTCTTGGAGCTGAGCGTGTCCGTGATGGCCGCTGTCTGCATGGCAAAGCCTTTGATAAACTTGCGATAGAAGTTCGCGAAGCCGACAAACCGTTGGACCTCCTTCCGGTTGCGTGGGCTTTTCCAATCCAACACTGCTCGGACCTTGGCGCTGTCCATGGCGAGCCCTTTATCAGACAACTTGTAGCCCAGGAAATCCACCTCGGTCACGTCGAATTGGCACTTCTCCAGCTTGGCGTAAAGCCTATGTTGCTGTAGCCTGCTCAGCACTTCCTTGACGTGTCTGTCATGCTCCTGCTGCGATTCCGAAAAGATCAGGATGTCATCCAAGAAACAGACGCACGTCTTGTAGAGGAGCCCCGCCAACACGTGATGCATGAAAGCTTGAAAAACGTGGGAGCCATTTTGCAATCCAAAAGGCATAACTCTATATTCGTAGGTGCCCAGGGGCGTGAACATGGCTGTCTTCCACTCATCTCCCTCCCGCATGCGAATGAGGTTGTATGCCCCTCGCAGGTCCAACTTGGTGAACACTCTGCCCTTCCGTACCTTTGCGAGGAGGTCGTCGATTCGGGGCATGGGGAAGTCCGATGGCTTGGTCACACTGTTCAAGATGCGAAAGTCCACTACAAGTCTTTTTTGGGGCGTGTCCCGCTTCTTAACAAAGAATACCGGACTGCCCCCCCGCTGCCTTGGACTCTCGGATGAAACCGCGCTCCAAATTATGATCTATGAACTCTTTGAGTTCCTGCAGTTCCTCCTCAGACATGGAATACAGCTTCCCTTTGGGCAGCGCCGCCCCCGGCAGCAGGTCAATTTTGCAGTCATATGGTCTGTGGGGGGGTAGCCTGTCTGCCTCTTTCTCGCAGAAAACCTCCAAAAATTCTGCGTACTTGTGGGGAACCGCTTGCAGCGTGCCTAGCTGCAGCTGTGACTCCTCTTCCCCTCCTTCCTGCCTGGGCACGATGCAGTGTTCAGCGCAAAAGGAAGAGCCGAAGGTCAGCTGCCTCTGGTACCAAGCCAGCGTCGGGCTGTGCTTGTCCAGCCAACTCATGCCCAATACAATGGGCGTGTCCGATAGTTGAGTGACATTGAAGCTGATGATTTCCCTGTGATTCCCAAGTCGCATCACCATTGGTGGCGTCTGCTTCACCACTTGCCCCCCTAGCAGCTCCCTGCCATCCACCGTGACAACCTGCAGGGGCAGCGTGGCAGGCAACAACTGTATAGCATGCCGGTCGACAAAGTCCTGCCCTATAAAGTCCGCATTGCTTCCGGAGTCAATGGTGATTGGCACGTCCATGGTGATTCCATTGGGCAGCTGGAGCGACGCGGTGAGCTTCACTACCGGTTTGGGCGGGAGGGGGTCCATGGGCTGTAAAATCTCTGGGGACTGCTTCACTGACACGTCTGGCTGGGCCCCAGTGCCTCTTCTTCCAACCAGACTCCTTCGTTTCCCTGCTGTGGTTGTCCTTGCTGCGTTGCTGCAGTTACCATTGCTGAGGCTGCAGTGTGCTTGTGGAGCCTCTGGGGACACTCTTTCGCCATATGCTGTGGATCATCGCAGATGTAACACTTCCTGTTCCCTCTAGGAGGCTTCGCTTTCACTGCTGCCGGTGCTAGGGCTCTGGCTGCCGACTGAGCCCTTGCACCTCCAACCTCCATAGGTTCCGCTCCTCCTCCTGGCGGAGGCGTGGATTGCGCACGCGCTGCTTCTCTGGGAAGGAAGGAGGAGCCCCTGGCTGGTTCGCGCCCTCCACGCCCTTCGTCCCTGCTCCACGGACGTCCTTCCAGCCGCACCCCCACCGCCAGCGCCCTCTGAACGATCTCCTGCGTGGTCCGGGGTCTCTCCCCCCTCGCAATTTCATCTTTAACCGAGCCGTGCAATCCCTCCCAAAACAGGTCTCTTACAGGAGCTGAATCTCTGTCCCATTCCAGGGCACTGACCAAAGCGAAAAAGCGGGCATGGTACTGCCTTACGCTGGCCCTCCCTTGCTTCAGTCCATGTATCTCCTGCCGAGCAAGATCCACGTCAATGCTTGATAAAAAGCACCCATCCATCGCTTTAATAAAGGCATCCGCATTTTGGAGCGCCGGATCCTTATCTCTCCACAAATTGCGCAGCCATGCTTTAGCATCTCCATGCAAATGGGACATGATGAATCCCACCTTCTCTTGCTCATCTCTAAAGTCTTTGTTCAGCAGTTGCAGTGCACACATTACATCTGCTCTAAAGTTGGGGTACTGTTGCAAATTCCCATCGAAGTGAGAGACCAGACCGCCTGTTCGTCTCCCCAACCCAATCCCCTCCGGTTTGGGTGTCAGTTGCCCTTGCTTCGTAAGCACTTCCAACCTGACCTGGAGATCCCTGTAGGCGGCAGCTGCGTCCTCCTCTCTCTTCCTGGATGCAAGAGCCTCGGCATTCAGTCGTGTCACTGCTTCTCTGAGTTCCACTATCTGCTGTTCGGCCGTCATGTTGTCTGCCGTTCGTGAGCTCGCTAGTAGGCACCCGCTTTCTCTCCTCTCCGCGAGGACGTAGATGCCCACAATCTAGGGATGGAGCTTACTGTCAGAGCTGCTTCCAGATCCTAGCTCACAGAGGATCACGCTAGCCAGCGATCATTAAATAAAAGTCTTTATTGAGTTACAGTTTCCATTCTCAAGCTGCTGCGTGCAACTCTACGTCTCATGGTTAGATCGGCGAAGCTCCATCTGAGTCTCCGCCCCTTGTACACCAACTTAATATCCTAGCCTTGCTCCACCTTTTCCGCCTGACTGTTCTTCTCTGGGTCCCTCTGCCCCCCGGGGTCTCTTCCTTCCTGGATTCCTCTGACGCTGACGCTGACCCCCCTGACTCTTCTCCCTCCTTTCGGCGGGCTTTAGGACCTGGCTCCCTTTCCGGGCTGCCTACTGCGCCACCTTCCTGTGCATTTGAACTTGGCCCGCGCGCCCAACCTTCCACCTTCCGTCTGACCGTTTCTTCGCTCCCCGATGGAGGTGTGGCCACTCCTGACTCGTGCCCTCCCCCCTGTTGTGAGCTGCCAGCGCTTGATCCCTGGCGCCCTTCCTCTTCCCTGCTCTCTGGCGGTGACGCTGGTCCTGATTTCCAACTGCTCCCCTCTGAGTCCCCTCTGGCTCTATCTTCCTGGGGTGTCCCCCTAGGCTCCCCCCTTGCCCTGGCCACTGGTGCTCCTTTTTGTGAATCTTCTGATTCACTGGAAAGACTCGGAGATCTCGGGTCGTCGTCATCACTCATCTTTTCTTCTGCCTCCTCTCCCTCGCTCTCTGTTTCCTCCCTTGCCCTTGCCTCTGCTCCTGAACCCCTGACAATCGTGTTCTTTGGTGTTTATGCACATTGTCCCAGAAATCGCAAAGAGTGTGTAATGAGACCAAAATAACACAACATTGTCTTTTCGCTTCCATATGCCTAGAAAGAAGACAAATAAGCTTTGATTTTGCTTATTTCAATTCGCATGGGGTTTTATGGGTGTGCACCAGAATCACCCCCAACCAAAGCAAAATGGTCTTTTGGGTTCCATCTCCATAAAAAGAAGATGATAAAGCTCTGATTGGGGTTATTTCATATTGGTGTTTTTGGGTTTAGAATGCACATTCACCCAAAAATCGCAGAGTGACATGTTTATTATCAGCCCAAACCAAGCACAGGTGCTTTGGTTCCATCTCAATAGAAAGTGGACGAATAAGCTTGCATTGTTCTTTCGGTGTTCAGTCCCCCACAAATAGCAAAGCAAAGTGTAATAAGCCTAAACAAAGCCAAACAGGTTGTTTTGGGTTGCAGCAACATAGAAAGAAGAATCTTGGATTTTGCTTATTTCGTGTTCTTTGGTGTTAATGCACATTGACCCAGAAATCGCAAAGTGTGTGTAATGAGACCAAAATAACACAACATTGTCTTTTCGCTTCCATATGCCTAGAAAGAAGACAAATAAGCTTTGATTTTGCTTATTTCAATTCGCATGGGGTTTTATGGGTGTGCACCAGAATCACCCCCAACCAAAGCAAAATGGTCTTTTGGGTTCCATCTACATAAAAAGAAGATGATAAAGCTCTGATTGGGGTTATTTCATATTGGTGTTTTTGGGTTTAGAATGCACATTCACCCAAAAATCGCAGAGTGACATGTTTATTATCAGCCCAAACCAAGCAAAGGTGTTTTGGTTCCATCTCAATAGAAAGAGGACGAATAAGCTTGCATTCTTCTTTCAGTGTTCAGTCCCCCACAAATAGCAAAGCAAAGTGTAATAAGCCTAAACAAAGCCAAACAGGTTGTTTTGGGTTGCAGCAACATAGAAAGAAGAATCTTGGATTTTGCTTATTTCGTGTTCTTTGGTGTTAATGCACATTGACCCAGAAATCGCAAAGTGTGTGTAATGAGACCAAAATAACACAACATTGTCTTTTCGCTTCCATATGCCTAGAAAGAAGACAAATAAGCTTTGATTTTGCTTATTTCAATTCGCATGGGGTTTTATGGGTGTGCACCAGAATCACCCCCAACCAAAGCAAAATGGTCTTTTGGGTTCCATCTACATAAAAAGAAGATGATAAAGCTCTGATTGGGGTTATTTCATATTGGTGTTTTTGGGTTTAGAATGCACATTCACCCAAAAATCGCAGAGTGACATGTTTATTATCAGCCCAAACCAAGCAAAGGTGTTTTGGTTCCATCTCAATAGAAAGAGGACGAATAAGCTTGCATTCTTCTTTCAGTGTTCAGTCCCCCACAAATAGCAAAGCAAAGTGTAATAAGCCTAAACAAAGCCAAACAGGTTGTTTTGGGTTGCAGCAACATAGAAAGAAGAATCTTGGATTTTGCTTATTTCGTGTTCTTTGGTGTTAATGCACATTGACTCAGAAATCGCAGCGTGTGTGTAATGAGACCAAAATAACACACCACCGTATTTTCGTTCCATATGCCTAGAAAGAAGACAAATATGCTTTGATTGTGCTTATTTCAATTCGCATGGGGTTTTATGGGTGTGCACCAGAATCACCCCCAACCAAAGCAAAATGGTCTTTTGGGTTCCATCTACATAAAAAGAAGATGAGAAAGCTCTGATTGGGCTTATTTCAAATTGGTGTTTTTGGGGTTAGAATGCACATTCACAAAAAAATCGCAGAGTGACATGTTTATTATCAGCCCAAACCAAGCATAGGTGCTTTGGTTCCATCTCAATAGAAAGTGGACGAATAAGCTTGCATTGTTCTTTCGGTGTTCAGTCCCCCACAAATAGCAAAGCAAAGTGTAATAAGCCTAAACAAAGCCAAACAGGTTGTTTTGGGTTGCAGCAACATAGAAAGAAGAATCTTGGATTTTGCTTATTTCGTGTTCTTTGGTGTTAATGCACATTGACCCAGAAATCGCAAAGTGTGTGTAATGAGACCAAAATAACACAACATTGTCTTTTCGCTTCCATATGCCTAGAAAGAAGACAAATAAGCTTTGATTTTGCTTATTTCAATTCGCATGGGGTTTTATGGGTGTGCACCAGAATCACCCCCAACCAAAGCAAAATGGTCTTTTGGGTCCATCTACATAAAAAGAAGATGATAAAGCTCTGATTGGGGTTATTTCATATTGGTGTTTTTGGGTTTAGAATGCACATTCACCCAAAAATCGCAGAGTGAAATGTTTATTATCAGCCCAAACCAAGCAAAGGTGTTTTGGTTCCATCTCAATAGAAAGAGGACGAATAAGCTTGCATTCTTCTTTCAGTGTTCAGTCCCCCACAAATAGCAAAGCAAAGTGTAATAAGCCTAAACAAAGCCAAACAGGTTGTTTTGGGTTGCAGCAACATAGAAAGAAGAATCTTGGATTTTGCTTATTTCGTGTTCTTTGGTGTTAATGCACATTGACTCAGAAATCGCAGCGTGTGTGTAATGAGACCAAAATAACACACCACCGTATTTTCGTTCCATATGCCTAGAAAGAAGACAAATATGCTTTGATTGTGCTTATTTCAATTCGCATGGGGTTTTATGGGTGTGCACCAGAATCACCCCCAACCAAAGCAAAATGGTCTTTTGGGTTCCATCTACATAAAAAGAAGATGAGAAAGCTCTGATTGGGCTTATTTCAAATTGGTGTTTTTGGGGTTAGAATGCACATTCACAAAAAAATCGCAGTGACATGTTTATTATCAGCCCAAACCAAGCATACGTGCTTTGGTTCCATCTCAATAGAAAGTGGACGAATAAGCTTGCATTGTTCTTTCGGTGTTCAGTCCCCCACAAATAGCAAAGCAAAGTGTAATAAGCCTAAACAAAGCCAAACAGGTTGTTTTGGGTTGCAGCAACATAGAAAGAAGAATCTTGGATTTTGCTTATTTCGTGTTCTTTGGTGTTAATGCACATTGACCCAGAAATCGCAAAGTGTGTGTAATGAGACCAAAATAACACAACATTGTCTTTTCGCTTCCATATGCCTAGAAAGAAGACAAATAAGCTTTGATTGTGCTTATTTCAATTCGCATGGGGTTTTATGGGTGTGCACCAGAATCACCCCCAACCAAAGCAAAATGGTCTTTTGGGTTCCATCTACATAAAAAGAAGATGAGAAAGCTCTGATTGGGGTTATTTCAAATAGGTGTTTTTGGGGTTAGAATGGACATTCACCCCAAAATCGCAGCGTGACATGTTGATTATCAGCCCAAACCAAGCAAAGGTGTTTTGGTTCCATCTCAATAGAAAGAGGACGAATAAGCTTGCATTGTTCTTTCGGTGTTCAGTCACCCACAAATAGCAGAGCAGAGTAATAAGCCTAAACAAAGCTAAATAGGTACTTTTGGGTTCCAGTTACATAGAACGAAGGCTCTTTGATTTCGCTTAATTCGTCGTGTTCTTTGGTGTTAATGCACATTGACCCAGAAATCGCAATGTGTGTGTAATGAGACCAAAATAACACAACATTGATTTTTCGCTTCCATATGCCTAGAAAGAAGACAAATAATCATTGATCGTGCTTATTTCAATTCGCATGGGGTTTTATGGGTGTGCACCAGAATCACCCCCAACCAAAGCAAAAAGGTCTTTTGGGTTCCATCTACATAAAAAGAAGATGATAAAGCTCTGATTGGGCTTATTTCAAATAGGTGTTTTTGGGGTTAGAAGGCACATTCACCCAAAAATCGCAGAGTGACATGTTTATTATCAACCCAAACCAAGCATAGGTGCTTTGGTTCCATCTCAATAGAAAGTGGACGAATAAGCTTGCATTGTTCTTTCGGTGTTCAGTCCCCCACAAATAGCAAAGCAAAGTGTAATAAGCCTAAACAAAGCCAAACAGGTTGTTTTGGGTTGCAGCAACATAGAAAGAAGAATCTTGGATTTTGCTTATTTCGTGTTCTTTGGTGTTAATGCACATTGACCCAGAAATCGCAAAGTGTGTGTAATGAGACCAAAATAACACAACATTGTCTTTTCGCTTCCATATGCCTAGAAAGAAGACAAATAAGCTTTGATTTTGCTTATTTCAATTCGCATGGGGTTTTATGGGTGTGCACCAGAATCACCCCCAACCAAAGCAAAATGGTCTTTTGGGTTCCATCTACATAAAAAGAAGATGATAAAGCTCTGATTGGGGTTATTTCATATTGGTGTTTTTGGGTTTAGAATGCACATTCACCCAAAAATCGCAGAGTGACATGTTTATTATCAGCCCAAACCAAGCAAAGGTGTTTTGGTTCCATCTCAATAGAAAGAGGACGAATAAGCTTGCATTCTTCTTTCAGTGTTCAGTCCCCCACAAATAGCAAAGCAAAGTGTAATAAGCCTAAACAAAGCCAAACAGGTTGTTTTGGGTTGCAGCAACATAGAAAGAAGAATCTTGGATTTTGCTTATTTCGTGTTCTTTGGTGTTAATGCACATTGACTCAGAAATCGCAGCGTGTGTGTAATGAGACCAAAATAACACAACACCGTATTTTCGCTTCCATATGCGTAGAAAGAAGACAAATAAGCTTTGATTGTGCTTATTTCAATTCGCATGGGGTTTTATGGGTGTGCACCAGAATCACCCCCAACCAAAGCAAAATGGTCTTTTGGGTTCCATCTACATAAAAAGAAGATGATAAAGCTCTGATTGGGGTTATTTCATATTGGTGATTTTGGGTTTAGAATGCACATTCACCCAAAAATCGCAGTGACATGTTTATTATCAGCCCAAACCAAGCAAAGGTGTTTTGGTTCCATCTCAATAGAAAGAGGACGAATAAGCTTGCATTCTTCTTTCAGTGTTCAGTCCCCCACAAATAGCAAAGCAAAGTGTAATAAGCCTAAACAAAGCCAAACAGGTTGTTTTGGGTTGCAGCAACATAGAAAGAAGAATCTTGGATTTTGCTTATTTCGTGTTCTTTGGTGTTAATGCACATTGACCCAGAAATCGCAAAGTGTGTGTAATGAGACCAAAATAACACAACATTGTCTTTTCGCTTCCATATGCCTAGAAAGAAGACAAATAAGCTTTGATTTTGCTTATTTCAATTCGCATGGGGTTTTATGGGTGTGCACCAGAATCACCCCCAACCAAAGCAAAATGGTCTTTTGGGTTCCATCTACATAAAAAGCAGATGAGAAAGCTCTGATTGGGGTTATTTCAAATAGGTGTTTTTGGGGTTAGAATGGACATTCACCCCAAAATCGCAGCGTGACATGTTGATTATCAGCCCAAACCAAGCAAAGGTGTTTTGGTTCCATCTCAATAGAAAGAGGACGAATAAGCTTGCATTGTTCTTTCGGTGTTCAGTCACCCACAAATAGCAGAGCAGAGTAATAAGCCTAAACAAAGCTAAATAGGTACTTTTGGGTTCCAGTTACATAGAACGAAGGCTCTTTGATTTCGCTTAATTCGTCGTGTTCTTTGGTGTTAATGCACATTGACCCAGAAATCGCAATGTGTGTGTAATGAGACCAAAATAACACAACATTGATTTTTCGCTTCCATATGCCTAGAAAGAAGACAAATAATCATTGATCGTGCTTATTTCAATTCGCATGGGGTTTTATGGGTGTGCACCAGAATCACCCCCAACCAAAGCAAAAAGGTCTTTTGGGTTCCATCTACATAAAAAGAAGATGATAAAGCTCTGATTGGGCTTATTTCAAATAGGTGTTTTTGGGGTTAGAAGGCACATTCACCCAAAAATCGCAGACATGTTTATTATCAGCCCAAACCAAGCATAGGTGCTTTGGTTCCATCTCAATAGAAAGTGGACGAATAAGCTTGCATTGTTCTTTCGGTGTTCAGTCCCCCACAAATAGCAAAGCAAAGTGTAATAAGCCTAAACAAAGCCAAACAGGTTGTTTTGGGTTGCAGCAACATAGAAAGAAGAATCTTGGATTTTGCTTATTTCGTGTTCTTTGGTGTTAATGCACATTGACCCAGAAATCGCAAAGTGTGTGTAATGAGACCAAAATAACACAACATTGTCTTTTCGCTTCCATATGCCTAGAAAGAAGACAAATAAGCTTTGATTTTGCTTATTTCAATTCGCATGGGGTTTTATGGGTGTGCACCAGAATCACCCCCAACCAAAGCAAAATGGTCTTTTGGGTTCCATCTACATAAAAAGAAGATGATAAAGCTCTGATTGGGGTTATTTCATATTGGTGTTTTTGGGTTTAGAATGCACATTCACCCAAAAATCGCAGAGTGACATGTTTATTATCAGCCCAAACCAAGCAAAGGTGTTTTGGTTCCATCTCAATAGAAAGAGGACGAATAAGCTTGCATTCTTCTTTCAGTGTTCAGTCCCCCACAAATAGCAAAGCAAAGTGTAATAAGCCTAAACAAAGCCAAACAGGTTGTTTTGGGTTGCAGCAACATAGAAAGAAGAATCTTGGATTTTGCTTATTTCGTGTTCTTTGGTGTTAATGCACATTGACTCAGAAATCGCAGCGTGTGTGTAATGAGACCAAAATAACACAACACCGTATTTTCGCTTCCATATGCGTAGAAAGAAGACAAATAAGCTTTGATTGTGCTTATTTCAATTCGCATGGGGTTTTATGGGTGTGCACCAGAATCACCCCCAACCAAAGCAAAATGGTCTTTTGGGTTCCATCTACATAAAAAGAAGATGATAAAGCTCTGATTGGGGTTATTTCATATTGGTGATTTTGGGTTTAGAATGCACATTCACCCAAAAATCGCAGAGTGACATGTTTATTATCAGCCCAAACCAAGCAAAGGTGTTTTGGTTCCATCTCAATAGAAAGAGGACGAATAAGCTTGCATTCTTCTTTCAGTGTTCAGTCCCCCACAAATAGCAAAGCAAAGTGTAATAAGCCTAAACAAAGCCAAACAGGTTGTTTTGGGTTGCAGCAACATAGAAAGAAGAATCTTGGATTTTGCTTATTTCGTGTTCTTTGGTGTTAATGCACATTGACCCAGAAATCGCAAAGTGTGTGTAATGAGACCAAAATAACACAACATTGTCTTTTCGCTTCCATATGCCTAGAAAGAAGACAAATAAGCTTTGATTTTGCTTATTTCAATTCGCATGGGGTTTTATGGGTGTGCACCAGAATCACCCCCAACCAAAGCAAAATGGTCTTTTGGGTTCCATCTACATAAAAAGAAGATGATAAAGCTCTGATTGGGGTTATTTCATATTGGTGTTTTTGGGTTTAGAATGCACATTCACCCAAAAATCGCAGAGTGACATTGACAGAGCTGCTTCCAGATCCTAGCTCACAGAGGATCACGCTAGCCAGCGATCATTAAATAAAAGTCTTTATTGAGTTACAGTTTCCATTCTCAAGCTGCTGCGTGCAACTCTACGTCTCATGGTTAGATCGGCGAAGCTCCATCTGAGTCTCCGCCCCTTGTACACCAACTTAATATCCTAGCCTTGCTCCACCTTTTCCGCCTGACTGTTCTTCTCTGGGTCCCTCTGCCCCCCGGGGTCTCTTCCTTCCGGGATTCCTCTGACGCTGACGCTGACCCCCCTGACTCTTCTCCCTCCTTTCGGCGGGCTTTAGGACCTGGCTCCCTTTCCGGGCTGCCTACTGCGCCACCTTCCTGTGCATTTGAACTTGGTGCGCGCGCCCAACCTTCCACCTTCCGTCTGACCGTTTCTTCGCTCCCCGATGGAGGTGTGGCCACTCCTGACTCGTGCCCTCCCCCCTGTTGTGAGCTGCCAGCGCTTGATCCCTGGCGCCCTTCCTCTTCCCTGCTCTCTGGCGGTGACGCTGGTCCTGATTTCCAACTGCTCCCCTCTGAGTCCCCTCTGGCTCTATCTTCCTGGGGTGTCCCCCTAGGCTCCCCCCTTGCCCTGGCCACTGGTGCTCCTTTCTGTGAATCTTCTCATTCACTGGAAAGACTCGGAGATCTCGGGTCGTCGTCATCACTCATCTTTTCTTCTGCCTCCTCTCCCTCGCTCTCTGTTTCCTCCCTTGCCCTTGCCTCTGCTCCTGAACCCCTGACAGGTTCCATCTACATAAAAAGAAGATGATAAAGCTCTTATTGGGGTTATTTCATAATGGTGTTTTTGGGTTTAGAATGCACATTCACCCAAAAGTCGCAGAGTGACATGTTTATTATCAGCCCAAACCAAGCAAAGGTGTTTTGGTTCCATCTCAATAGAAAGAGGACGAATAAGCTTGCATTCTTCTTTCAGTGTTCAGTCCCCCACAAATAGCAAAGCAAAGTGTAATAAGCCTAAACAAAGCCAAACAGGTTGTTTTGGGTTGCAGCAACATAGAAAGAAGAATCTTGGATTTTGCTTATTTCGTGTTCTTTGGTGTTAATGCACATTGACCCAGAAATCGCAAAGTGTGTGTAATGAGACCAAAATAACACAACATTGTCTTTTCGCTTCCATATGCCTAGAAAGAAGACAAATAAGCTTTGATTGTGCTTATTTCAATTCGCATGGGGTTTTATGGGTGTGCACCAGAATCACCCCCAACCAAAGCAAAATGGTCTTTTGGGTTCCATCTACATAAAAAGAAGATGAGAAAGCTCTGATTGGGCTTATTTCAAATAGGTGTTTTTGGGGTTAGAATGGACATTCACCCAAAAATCGCAGAGTGACATGTTTATTATCAGCCCAAACCAAGCAAAGGTGTTTTGGTTCCATCTCAATAGAAAGAGGACGAATAAGCTTGCATTCTTTTTGCGGTGTTCAGTCCCCCACAAATAGCAGAGCAAAGTGTAATAAGCCTAAACAAAGCTAAATAGGTACTTTTGGGTTCCAGTTACATAGAACGAAGGCTCTTTGATTTCGCTTAATTCGTCGTGTTCTTTGGTGTTAATGCACATTGACCCAGAAATCGCAATGTGTGTGTAATGAGACCAAAATAACACAACATTGATTTTTCGCTTCCATATACCTAGAAAGAAGACAAATAATCATTGATCGTGCTTATTTCAATTCGCATGGGGTTTTATGGGTGTGCACCAGAATCACCCCCAACCAAAGCAAAAAGGTCTTTTGGGTTCCATCTACATAAAAAGAAGATGATAAAGCTCTGATTGGGCTTATTTCAAATAGGTGTTTTTGGGGTTAGAAGGCACATTCACCCAAAAATCGCAGTGACATGTTTATTATCAGCCCAAACCAAGCATAGGTGCTTTGGTTCCATCTCAATAGAAAGTGGACGAATAAGCTTGCATTGTTCTTTCGGTGTTCAGTCCCCCACAAATAGCAAAGCAAAGTGTAATAAGCCTAAACAAAGCCAAACAGGTTGTTTTGGGTTGCAGCAACATAGAAAGAAGAATCTTGGATTTTGCTTATTTCGTGTTTTTTGCTGTTAATGCACATTGACCCAGAAATCGCAAAGTGTGTGGAATGAGACCAAAATAACACAACATTGTCTTTTCGCTTCCATATGCCTAGAAAGAAGACAAATAAGCTTTGATTTTGCTTATTTCAATTCGCATGGGGTTTTATGGGTGTGCACCAGAATCACCCCCAACCAAAGCAAAATGGTCTTTTGGGTTCCATCTACATAAAAAGAAGATGATAAAGCTCTGATTGGGGTTATTTCATATTCGTTTTTTTGGTTTTCGAATGCACATTCACCCAAAAATCGCAGAGTGACATGTTTATTATCAGCCCAAACCAAGCAAAGGTGTTTTGGTTCCATCTCAATAGAAAGAGGACGAATAAGCTTGCATTCTTCTTTCAGTGTTCAGTCCCCCACAAATTGCAAAGCAAAGTGTAATAAGCCTAAACAAAGCCAAACAGGTTGTTTTGGGTTGCAGCAACATAGAAAGAAGAATCTTGGATTTTGCTTATTTCGTGTTCTTTGGTGTTAATGCACATTGACCCAGAAATCGCAAAGTGTGTGTAATGAGACCAAAATAACACAACACCGTATTTTCGCTTCCATATGCCTAGAAAGAAGACAAATAAGCTTTGATTTTGCTTATTTCAATTCGCATGGGGTTTTATGGGTGTGCACCAGAATCACCCCCAACCAAAGCAAAATGGTCTTTTGGGTTCCATCTACATAAAAAGAAGATGATAAAGCTCTGATTGGGGTTATTTCATATTGGTGTTTTTGGGTTTAGAATGCACATTCACCCAAAAATCGCAGACATGTTTATTATCAGCCCAAACCAAGCAAAGGTGTTTTGGTTCCATCTCCATAGAAAGAGGACGAATAAGCTTGCATTCTTCTTTCAGTGTTCAGTCCCCCACAAATAGCAAAGCAAAGTGTAATAAGCCTAAACAAAGCCAAACAGGTTGTTTTGGGTTGCAGCAACATAGAAAGAAGAATCTTGGATTTTGCTTATTTCGTGTTCTTTGGTGTTAATGCACATTGACCCAGAAATCGCAAAGTGTGTGTAATGAGACCAAAATAACACAACACCGTATTTTCGTTCCATATGCCTAGAAAGAAGACAAATATGCTTTGATTGTGCTTATTTCAATTCGCGTGGGGTTTTATGGGTGTGCACCAGAATCACCCCCAACCAAAGCAAAAAGGTCTTTTGGGTTCCATCTACATAAAAAGAAGATGATAAAGCTCTGATTGGGCTTATTTCAAATAGGTGTTTTTGGGGTTAGAAGGCACATTAACCCAAAAATCGCAGTGACATGTTTATTATCAGCCCAAACCAAGCATAGGTGCTTTGGTTCCATCTCAATAGAAAGTGGACGAATAAGCTTGCATTGTTCTTTCGGTGTTCAGTCCCCCACAAATAGCAAAGCAAAGTGTAATAAGCCTAAACAAAGCCAAACAGGTTGTTTTGGGTTGCAGCAACATAGAAAGAAGAATCTTGGATTTTGCTTATTTCGTGTTCTTTGGTGTTAATGCACATTGACCCAGAAATCGCAAAGTGTGTGTAATGAGACCAAAATAACACAACACCGTATTTTCGCTTCCATATGCGTAGAAAGAAGACAAATAAGCTTTGATTTTGCTTATTTCAATTCGCATGGGGTTTTATGGGTGTGCACCAGAATCACCCCCAACCAAAGCAAAATGGTCTTTTGGGTTCCATCTACATAAAAAGAAGATGATAAAGCTCTGATTGGGCTTATTTCAAATAGGTGTTTTTGGGGTTAGAAGGCACATTAACCCAAAAATCGCAGTGACATGTTTATTATCAGCCCAAGCCAAGCATAGGTGCTTTGGTTCCATCTCAATAGAAAGTGGACGAATAAGCTTGCATTGTTCTTTCGGTGTTCAGTCCCCCACAAATAGCAAAGCAAAGTGTAATAAGCCTAAACAAAGCCAAACAGGTTGTTTTGGGTTGCAGCAACATAGAAAGAAGAATCTTGGATTTTGCTTATTTCGTGTTCTTTGGTGTTAATGCACATTGACCCAGAAATCGCAAAGTGTGTGTAATGAGACCAAAATAACACAACACCGTATTTTCGCTTCCATATGCGTAGAAAGAAGACAAATAAGCTTTGATTTTGCTTATTTCAATTCGCATGGGGTTTTATGGGTGTGCACCAGAATCACCCCCAACCAAAGCAAAATGGTCTTTTGGGTTCCATCTACATAAAAAGAAGATGATAAAGCTCTGATTGGGCTTATTTCAAATAGGTGTTTTTGGGGTTAGAAGGCACATTAACCCAAAAATCGCAGTGACATGTTTATTATCAGCCCAAACCAAGCATAGGTGCTTTGGTTCCATCTCAATAGAAAGTGGACGAATAAGCTTGCATTGTTCTTTCGGTGTTCAGTCCCCCACAAATAGCAAAGCAAAGTGTAATAAGCCTAAACAAAGCCAAACAGGTTGTTTTGGGTTGCAGCAACATAGAAAGAAGAATCTTGGATTTTGCTTATTTCGTGTTCTTTGGTGTTAATGCACATTGACCCAGAAATCGCAAAGTGTGTGTAATGAGACCAAAATAACACAACACCGTATTTTCGCTTCCATATGCGTAGAAAGAAGACAAATAAGCTTTGATTTTGCTTATTTCAATTCGCATGGGGTTTTATGGGTGTGCACCAGAATCACCCCCAACCAAAGCAAAATGGTCTTTTGGGTTCCATCTACATAAAAAGAAGATGATAAAGCTCTGATTGGGGTTATTTCATATTGGTGTTTTTGGGTTTAGAATGCACATTCACCCAAAAATCGCAGAGTGACATGTTTATTATCAGCCCAAACCAAGCAAAGGTGTTTTGGTTCCATCTCAATAGAAAGAGGACGAATAAGCTTGCATTCTTCTTTCAGTGTTCAGTCCCCCACAAATTGCAAAGCAAAGTGTAATAAGCCTAAACAAAGCCAAACAGGTTGTTTTGGGTTGCAGCAACATAGAAAGAAGAATCTTGGATTTTGCTTATTTCGTGTTCTTTGGTGTTAATGCACATTGACCCAGAAATCGCAAAGTGTGTGTAATGAGACCAAAATAACACAACATTGTCTTTTCGCTTCCATATGCCTAGAAAGAAGACAAATAAGCTTTGATTGTGCTTATTTCAATTCGCATGGGGTTTTATGGGTGTGCACCAGAATCACCCCCAACCAAAGCAAAATGGTCTTTTGGGTTCCATCTACATAAAAAGAAGATGAGAAAGGTCTGATTGGGCTTATTTCAAATAGGTGTTTTTGGGGTTAGAATGGACATTCACCCAAAAATCGCAGCGTGACATGTTTATTATCAGCCCAAACCAAGCAAAGGTGTTTTGGTTCCATCTCAATAGAAAGAGGACGAATAAGCTTGCATTGTTCTTTCGGTGTTCAGTCACCCACAAATACCAGAGCAAAGTGTAATAAGCCTAAACAAAGCTAAATAGGTACTTTTGGGTTCCAGTTACATAGAACGAAGGCTCTTTGATTTCGCTTAATTCGTCGTGTTCTTTGGTGTTAATGCACATTGACCCAGAAATCGCAATGTGTGTGTAATGAGACCAAAATAACACATTGATTTTTCGCTTCCATATGCCTAGAAAGAAGACAAATAATCATTGATCGTGCTTATTTCAATTCGCATGGGGTTTTATGGGTGTGCACCAGAATCACCCCCAACCAAAGCAAAAAGGTCTTTTGGGTTCCATCTACATAAAAAGAAGATGATAAAGCTCTGATTGGGCTTATTTCAAATAGGTGTTTTTGGGGTTAGAAGGCACATTCACCCAAAAATCGCAGAGTGACATGTTTATTATCAGCCCAAACCAAGCATAGGTGCTTTGGTTCCATCTCAATAGAAAGTGGACGAATAAGCTTGCATTGTTCTTTCGGTGTTCAGTCCCCCACAAATAGCAAAGCAAAGTGTAATAAGCCTAAACAAAGCCAAACAGGTTGTTTTGGGTTGCAGCAACATAGAAAGAAGAATCTTGGATTTTGCTTATTTCGTGTTCTTTGGTGTTAATGCACATTGACCCAGAAATCGCAGCGTGTGTGTAATGAGACCAAAATAACACAACACCGTATTTTCGTTCCATATGCCTAGAAAGAAGACAAATATGCTTTGATTGTGCTTATTTCAATTCGCATGGGGTTTTATGGGTGTGCACCAGAATCACCCCCAACCAAAGCAAAATGGTCTTTTGGGTTCCGTCTACATAAAAAGAAGATGATAAAGCTCTGATTGGGCTTATTTCAAATTGGTGTTTTTGGGTTTAGAAGGCACATTCACCCAAAAATCGGAGAGTGACATGTTTATTATCAGCCCAAACCAAGCATAGGTGCTTTGGTTCCATCTCAATAGAAAGTGGACGAATAAGGTTGCATTGTTTTTTCGGTGTTCAGTCACCCACAAATAGCAAAGCAAAGTGTAATAAGCCTAAACAAAGCCAAACAGGTTGTTTTGGGTTGCAGCAACATAGAAAGAAGAATCTTGGATTTTGCTTATTTCGTGTTCTTTGGTGTTAATGCACATTGACCCAGAAATCGCAGCGTGTGTGTAATGAGACCAAAATAACACAACACCGTATTTTCGCTTCCATATGCGTAGAAAGAAGACAAATAAGCTTTGATTGTGCTTATTTCAATTCGCATGGGGTTTTATGGGTGTGCACCAGAATCACCCCCAACCAAAGCAAAATGGTCTTTTGGGTTCCATCTACATAAAAAGAAGATGATAAAGCTCTGATTGGGCTTATTTCATATTGGTGTTTTTGGGTTTAGAATGCACATTCACCCAAAAATCGCAGAGTGACATGTTTATTATCAGCCCAAACCAAGCATAGGTGCTTTGGTTCCATCTCAATAGAAAGAGGACGAATAAGCTTGCATTGTTCTTTCGGTGTTCAGTCACCCACAAATAGCAGAGCAAAGTGTAATAAGCCTAAACAAAGCTAAATAGGTACTTTTGGGTTCCAGTTACATAGAACGAAGGCTCTTTGATTTCGCTTAATTCGTCGTGTTCTTTGGTGTTAATGCACATTGACCCAGAAATCGCAATGTGTGTGTAATGAGACCAAAATAACACAACATTGATTTTTCGCTTCCATATGCCTAGAAAGAAGACAAATAATCATTGATCGTGCTTGTCAGAGCTGCTTCCAGATCCTAGCTCACAGAGGATCACGCTAGCCAGCGATCATTAAATAAAAGTCTTTATTGAGTTACAGTTTCCATTCTCAAGCTGCTGTGTGCAACTCTACGTCTCATGGTTAGATCGGCGAAGCTCCATCTGAGTCTCCGCCCCTTGTACACCAACCTTTTCCGCCTGACTGTTCTTCTCTGGGTCCCTCTGCCCCCCGGGGTCTCTTCCTTCCGGGATTCCTCTGACGCTGACGCTGACCCCCCTGACTCTTCCCCCTCCTTTCGGCGGGCTTTAGGACCTGGCTCCCTTTCCGGGCTGCCTACTGCGCCACCTTCCTGTGCATTTGAACTTGGCACGCGCGCCCAACCTTCCACCTTCCGTCTGACCGTTTCTTCGCTCCCCGATGGAGGTGTGGCCACTCCTGACTCGTGCCCTCCCCCCTGTTGTGAGCTGCCAGCGCTTGATCCCTGGCGCCCTTCCTCTTCCCTGCTCTCTGGCGGTGACGCTGGTCCTGATTTCCAACTGCTCCACTCTGAGTCCCCTCTGGCTCTATCTTCCTGGGGTGTCCCCCTAGGCTCCCCCCTTGCCCTGGCCACTGGTGCTCCTTTCTGTGAATCTTCTGATTCACTGGAAAGACTCGGAGATCTCGGGTCGTCGTCATCACTCATCTTTTCTTCTGCCTCCTCTCCCTCGCTCTCTGTTTCCTCCCTTGCCCTTGCCTCTGCTCCTGAACCCCTGACATCCATCCCCCCCTCGAAGCCCCCTCTTCCCCCCTCCCCTCCTTCCGGTGCGGGATCTGGGTGCTGCCGTGTCAGGGGGACGAATGTCGGATACAGTTCGCTTCCCGTGGCGGGCCGCCATCCGAAGTCTTCCGGTTCTTCCTCCCTGCTCTCGTTGACGACGGTCACCTCCGCTTCCATCTCTGTGCCGCCGTGCTCGAAACCCGGGTCGTCCCCGAAAACGTCCATGTCCGTCTCTCCTTCGTTGCCTTCTGGAGACGTTGCTCGTCCTGGACCCTCCAGCCACCTTCTGCGGAACTGCTCCTCTGGTCGATCATCCCACCAATACGAGGGTTCTGAAGCAGATCCCGAGGGTGACCCCTCTGGGGAACGGGCGTCTCGTGTCGGTTCCTCGTCCGAGTCGAACCCCCGGAACGTGCTGGCTGAAAGCGTGGGCGTGAAAAGCCAGTCGTCGAAAAAGTCTGCTGGCATTGGCCTATGTGGGAAGAGGGCATGAAACTCTTCTTTGAGCAGAGGTTCGTCTAAAGCGTAGCCCGGCACCCAGCTGTTGGCACTGGCCGGGGTGCCCTCCTTGGCGAGAAGGTATTCTACCCCCTCTTCCCCCCATCTGGAGTCCAAAATCTCCGTGACTTCGTTGATGCGCTCCTCCTGTGCCACTCCCCCTTGCCCGGTTCTCTCTCGGAGCGGACCCGGTGCCGTTCCTGGTTCCTGAAACCTGTGAGGTGCCTTGTAGGGAGTGAGCACCGATCTGTGGAACACCGGATGCATTCTGGAACCCTCCGGAAGAGCCAGCCTGAAAGCCACCGGGTTGACCTGTTCGTCGACTTGGTAGGGCCCCAGTTGTTTATGCCCTAGTTTCTTCTTCGCCAACGACCTGGCCGGCACTGCGTGGGCTGCTAACCAGACCCAGTCTCCCACATGGATCTCTTCGCCAACCCTTCTGTGTTTGTCCGCTTGTACCTTGTATGCGTGTTTAGCCAGCTCCAGGTGCCGCTGCAGCTGATCGTGGACCTCCTGCAACTCCGACGCGAACGCATCTGCTGTCTGCGGCTCCCCCTCCCCCATTCTTTCCAGTCCCGGGAAGGTTCTAGGGTGCCTCCCGTTGTTGGCGAAGAACGGCGTGACCCCCGTGGACACGTGCTTCGTGTTGTTGTAGGCGAACTCGGCGAGAGGCAGGTAATCCACCCACGTCGCAGGCTGTTGATTCGCATAACATCTCAGGTACTGCTGCATGATGGCATTGACCCGCTCCGCTTGCCCGTTGGTCTGCGGGTGTCTAGCCGACGCCAGGTTGATCTTGACGTTCAGGAAGCCCATCAGCCTCTGCCAGAAGTTTGAGATGAACTGTCGCCCTCGGTCGGACAGAATAGACCGCGGCAGACCGTGAACCTTGAACACGTGGTCTATGAACAGTTTGGCGGTTTGTTCCGCCGTGGCCACCTTCGCACACGGAATGAAATGTGCCATCTTGGAGAACAAATCCACCACCACCAGCACAGCCGTCTTGCCCCTCGAGCTGGGCAGATCCGTGACAAAGTCCAGGGCCACTCTCTCCCATGGCTCGAACGGAGTTTGCAGCGGTTCCAGCAGTCCGGCCGGCGGTCTGTGCACTGGTTTGGACCTCTGGCAGGTGTCACACCTCGCCACGTAGTCCGCGACTTCCCCTCTCATTCCGGGCCACCAGAAGTCTCTGGCTACTAATTCCACCGTCTTCTCCTTGCCAAAGTGCCCGGCAGTGGGCGCGTCGTGCAGCTGCTGCAGTACCTTGGCGCGAAGTTCGTCTCCCGGCACGTAGATGGCCCCTTTACGGATGAGCAAACCATCTCGCAGCTGGAACTCGTCGGTCGCTGCCGTGCCCCTGTGCACCTCTGCCATCTTTGCTTGCGCGAAGGAGTCATCCTGCAACGCTCGTCGCACCGCATCCAGGTCAACTGTTGCCGCCGCGCACGCCCACACTGTCGGTGCGAAGATGTGCATGGCGGCCGCTGGCGTTGCCTCCTCCAGATACTGTGGCTTACGGGAGAGAGCATCCGCCATGATGTTGGTGTCCCCCGGGACATACTCTATTCGGAAGTCGAAATTCGCAAAGAACTCAGCCCAACGTATCTGCCTCTGGTTCAGGAACTGTGCCGTGCGCCAGTGCTCTAGATTCTTGTGGTCCGTGCAGACCTGCACCGTGTGCTTGGCGCCGATCAGGAAGTGCCTCCACGCTTTGAACGCTGCATGAATGGCCAGCAACTCCCTGTCCCAGATGGTGTAGTTCTGTTCGGACTTGCTGAGCTTCCTTGAGTAAAACGCTCCCGGCCTCCAAACCCCCTGCGGGTCTTTCTGCAGCAGGACTGCTCCCACGGCTCTGTCCGAAGCGTCTGTCTCCACCCTCATCGGCCTGCTGGGGTTGACATGAAGCAGCTGCTCTTCCGACGCGAAGAGACGCTTGAGTGCCTGAAAGGACTGCTCCGCCTGCTCTGTCCAGATGAACTTCTTTTTCTTGGAGCTGAGCGTGTCCGTGATGGCCGCTGTCTGCATGGCAAAGCCTTTGATAAACTTGCGATAGAAGTTCGCGAAGCCGACAAACCGTTGGACCTCCTTCCGGTTGCGTGGGCTTTTCCAATCCAACACTGCTCGGACCTTGGCGCTGTCCATGGCGAGCCCTTTATCAGACAACTTGTAGCCCAGGAAATCCACCTCGGTCACGTCGAATTGGCACTTCTCCAGCTTGGCGTAAAGCCTATGTTGCTGTAGCCTGCTCAGCACTTCCTTGACGTGTCTGTCATGCTCCTGCTGCGATTCCGAAAAGATCAGGATGTCATCCAAGAAACAGACGCACGTCTTGTAGAGGAGCCCCGCCAACACGTGATGCATGAAAGCTTGAAAAACGTGGGAGCCATTTTGCAATCCAAAAGGCATAACTCTATATTCGTAGGTGCCCAGGGGCGTGAACATGGCTGTCTTCCACTCATCTCCCTCCCGCATGCGAATGAGGTTGTATGCCCCTCGCAGGTCCAACTTGGTGAACACTCTGCCCTTCCGTACCTTTGCGAGGAGGTCGTCGATTCGGGGCATGGGGAAGTCCGATGGCTTGGTCACACTGTTCAAGATGCGAAAGTCCACTACAAGTCTTTTTTGGGGCGTGTCCCGCTTCTTAACAAAGAATACCGGACTGCCCCCCGCTGCCTTGGACTCTCGGATGAAACCGCGCTCCAAATTATGATCTATGAACTCTTTGAGTTCCTGCAGTTCGTCCTCAGACATGGAATACAGCTTCCCTTTGGGTAGCGCCGCCCCCGGCAGCAGGTCAATTTTGCAGTCATATGGTCTGTGGGGGGGTAGCCTGTCTGCCTCTTTCTCGCAGAAAACCTCCAAAAATTCTGCGTACTTGTGGGGGACCGCTTGCAGCGTGCCTAGCTGCAGCTGTGACTCCTCTTCCCCTCCTTCCTGCCTGGGCACGATGCAGTGTTCAGCGCAAAAGGAAGAGCCGAAGGTCAGCTGCCTCTGGTACCAAGCCAGCGTCGGGCTGTGCTTGTCCAGCCAACTCATGCCCAATACAATGGGCGTGTCCGATAGTTGAGTGACATTGAAGCTGATGATTTCCCTGTGATTCCCAAGTCGCATCACCATTGGTGGCGTCTGCTTCACCACTTGCCCCCCTAGCAGCTCCCTGCCATCCACCGTGACAACCTGCAGGGGCAGCATGGCAGGCAGCAACTGTATAGCGTGCCGGTCGACAAAGTCCTGCCCTATAAAGTCCGCATTGCTTCCGGAGTCAATGGTGATTGGCACGTCCATGGTGATTCCATTGGGCAGCTGGAGCGACGCGGTGAGCTTCACTACCGGTTTGGGCGGGAGGGGGTCCATGGGCTGTAAAATCTCTGGGGACTGCTTCACTGACACGTCTGGTTGGGCCCCAGTGCCTCTTCCTCCAACCAGACTCCTTCGTTTCCCTGCTGTGGTTGTCCTTGCTGCGTTGCTGCAGTTACCATTGCTGAGGCTGCAGTGTGCTTGTGGAGCCTCTGGGGACACTCTTTCGCCATATGCTGTGGATCATCGCAGATGTAACACTTCCTGTTCCCTCTAGGAGGCTTCGCTTTCACTGCTGCCGGTGCTAGGGCTCTGGCTGCTGACTGAGCCCTTGCACCTCCAACCTCCATAGGTTCCGCTCCTCCTCCTGGCGGAGGCGTGGATTGCGCACGCGCTGCTTCTCTGGGAAGGAAGGAGGAGCCCCTGGCTGGTTCGCGCCCTCCACGCCCTTCGTCCCTGCTCCACGGACGTCCTTCCAGCCGCACCCCCACCGCCAGCGCCCTCTGAACGATCTCCTGCGTGGTCCGGGGTCTCTCCCCCCTCGCAATTTCATCTTTAACCGAGCCGTGCAATCCCTCCCAAAACAGGTCTCTTACAGGAGCCGAATCTCTGTCCCATTCCAGGGCACTGACCAAAGCGAAAAAGCGGGCATGGTACTGCCTTACGCTGGCCCTCCCTTGCTTCAGTCCATGTATCTGCTGCCGAGCAAGATCCACGTCAATGCTTGACAAAAAGCACCCATCCATCGCTTTAATAAAGGCATCCGCATTTTGGAGCGCCGGATCCTTATCTCTCCACAAATTGCGCAGCCATGCTTTAGCATCTCCATGCAAATGGGACATGATGAATCCCACCTTCTCTTGCTCATCTCTAAAGTCTTTGTTCAGCAGTTGCAGTGCACACATTACATCTGCTCTAAAGTTGGGGTACTGTTGCAAATTCCCATCGAAGTGAGAGACCAGACCGCCTGTTCGTCTCCCCAACCCAATCCCCTCCGGTTTGGGTGTCAGTTGCCCTTGCTTCGTAAGCACTTCCAACCTGACCTGGAGATCCCTGTAGGCGGCAGCTGCGTCCTCCTCTCTCTTCCTGGATGCAAGAGCCTCGGCATTCAGTCGTGTCACTGCTTCTCTGAGTTCCACTATCTGCTGTTCGGCCGTCATGTTGTCTGCCGTTCGTGAGCTCGCTAGTAGGCACCCGCTTTCTCTCCTCTCCGCGAGGACGTAGATGCCCACAATCTAGGGATGGAGCTTACTGTCAGAGCTGCTTCCAGATCCTAGCTCACAGAGGATCACGCTAGCCAGCGATCATTAAATAAAAGTCTTTATTGAGTTACAGTTTCCATTCTCAAGCTGCTGCGTGCAACTCTACGTCTCATGGTTAGATCGGCGAAGCTCCATCTGAGTCTCCGCCCCTTGTACACCAACTTAATATCCTAGCCTTGCTCCACCTTTTCCGCCTGACTGTTCTTCTCTGGGTCCCTCTGCCCCCCGGGGTCTCTTCCTTCCGGGATTCCTCTGACGCTGACGCTGACCCCCCTGACTCTTCTCCCTCCTTTCGGCGGGCTTTAGGACCTGGCTCCCTTTCCGGGCTGCCTACTGCGCCACCTTCCTGTGCATTTGAACTTGGCACGCGCGCCCAACCTTCCACCTTCCGTCTGACCGTTTCTTCGCTCCCCGATGGAGGTGTGGCCACTCCTGACTCGTGCCCTCCCCCCTGTTGTGAGCTGCCAGCGCTTGATCCCTGGCGCCCTTCCTCTTCCCTGCTCTCTGGCGGTGACGCTGGTCCTGATTTCCAATTGCTCCCCTCTGAGTCCCCTCTGGCTCTATCTTCCTGGGGTGTCCCCCTAGGCTCCCCCCTTGCCCTGGCCACTGGTGCTCCTTTCTGTGAATCTTCTGATTCACTGGAAAGACTCGGAGATCTCGGGTCGTCGTCATCACTCATCTTTTCTTCTGCCTCCTCTCCCTCGCTCTCTGTTTCCTCCCTTGCCCTTGCCTCTGCTCCTGAACCCCTGACAACAATCAAAGCTTATTTGTCTTCTTTCTAGGCATATGGAACGAAAATACGGTGTTGTGTTATTTTGGTCTCATTACACACACGCTGCGATTTCTGAGTCAATGTGCATTAACACCAAAGAACACGAAATAAGCAAAATCCAAGATTCTTCTTTCTATGTTGCTGCAACCCAAAACAACCTGTTTGGCTTTGTTTAGGCTTATTACACTTTGCTTTGCTATTTATGGGGGACTGAACACTGAAAGAAGAATGCAAGCTTATTCGTCCTCTTTCTATTGAGATGGAACCAAAACACCTTTGCTTGGTTTGGGCTGATAATAAACATGTCACTCTGCGATTTTTGGGTGAATGTGCATTCTAAACCCAAAAACACCAATATGAAATAACCCCAATCAGAGCTTTATCATCTTCTTTTTATGTAGATGGAACCTGTCAGAGCTGGCTCCAGGTCCCAGCTCACAGAGGACCAACGCTAGCCGGCAGTAATGTACAAAAGTCTTCATTGAAGTACAGTTTCCATTTTCAAGCCGCAGCGCCCCAGCTCTACGTCTAGGGGTTAGATCGGCGAAGCTCCATCTGAGTCTCCGCCCCCTGTACACCAGTTTAAGATTCTAGCCTTACTCCACCTCTTCCGTCTCTCCTTTCTCCTCTGGGTCCTGCTACCCCCCGGGGTCCCTTCCTTCCTGGATTCTTCTGACGCTGACGTTGACCCCCCTGACTCCTCCCCCTCTTTTCGGCGGGCTTTGGGACCTGGCTCCCTATCCGGGCTGCCAACTGCGCCGCCCTCCTGTACATTTGAACTTGGCGCGCGCGCCCAGCCTTCAACCTTCCTCTCGACCGTTTCCTCGCTCCCCGATGGAGGCGTGGCCAATCCTGACTCATGTCCTCCCACTGGCAGTGCGCCGCCTGATCCCGATGCCTGGGACTCCTCCCCCCTACTGCACTCTGGTGTGGACGCTGGTCCTGATTTCCAACTGCTTCTCTCTGAGTCCCCTCTGGCCCCTTCTTCCTGGGGTGTCCCCCTAGGCACCCCCCTTGCTCTGACCATGGGAGCCCCTTTCTGTGAATCTTCCGATTCGCTGGAAAGACTCAGAGACCTCGGACCGCTGTCATCGCTAACATTTCCTTCGGACTCCTCCCCCTCGCTCTCTATTTCCTCCCTTTCCTGTGCCTCTGCTCCTGAACCCCTGACAGAACCCAAAAGACCATTTTGCTTTGGTTGGGGGTGATTCTGGTGCACACCCATAAAACCCCATGCGAATTGAAATAAGCACAATCAAAGCTTATTTGTCTTCTTTCTACGCATATGGAAGCGAAAATACGGTGTTGTGTTATTTTGGTCTCATTACACACACGCTGCGATTTCTGAGTCAATGTGCATTAACACCAAAGAACACGAAATAAGCAAAATCCAAGATTCTTCTTTCTATGTTGCTGCAACCCAAAACAACCTGTTTGGCTTTGTTTAGGCTTATTACACTTTGCTTTGCTATTTGTGGGGGACTGAACACTGAAAGAAGAATGCAAGCTTATTCGTCCTCTTTCTATGGAGATGGAACCAAAACACCTTTGCTTGGTTTGGGCTGATAATAAACATGTCACTCTGCGATTTTTGGGTGAATGTGCATTCTAAACCCAAAAACACCAATATGAAATAACCCCAATCAGAGCTTTATCATCTTCTTTTTATGTAGATGGAACCCAAAAGACCATTTTGCTTTGGTTGGGGGTGATTCTGGTGCACACCCATAAAACCCCATGCGAATTGAAATAAGCACAATCAAAGCTCATTTGTCTTCTTTCTACGCATATGGAAGCGAAAATACGGTGTGTTATTTTGGTCTCATTACACACACGCTGCGATTTCTGAGTCAATGTGCATTAACACCAAAGAACACGAAATAAGCAAAATCCAAGATTCTTCTTTCTATGTTGCTGCAACCCAAAACAACCTGTTTGGCTTTGTTTAGGCTTATTACACTTTGCTTTGCTATTTGTGGGGGACTGAACACCGAAAGAACAATGCAAGCTTATTCGTCCACTTTCTATTGAGATGGAACCAAAGCACCTATGCTTGGTTTGGGCTGATAATAAACATGTCACTCTGCGATTTTTGGGTGAATGTGCCTTCTAACCCCAAAAACACCTATTTGAAATAAGCCCAATCAGACCTTTATCATCTTCTTTTTATGTAGATGGAACCCAAAAGACCTTTTTGCTTTGGTTGGGGGTGATTCTGGTGCACACCCATAAAACCCCATGCGAATTGAAATAAGCACAATCAAAGCTTATTTGTCTTCTTTCTACGCATATGGAAGCGAAAATACGGTGTTGTGTTATTTTGGTCTCATTACACACACGCTGCGATTTCTGAGTCAATGTGCATTAACACCAAAGAACACGAAATAAGCAAAATCCAAGATTCTTCTTTCTATGTTGCTGCAACCCAAAACAACCTGTTTGGCTTTGTTTAGGCTTATTACACTTTGCTTTGCTATTTGTGGGGGACTGAACACTGAAAGAAGAATGCAAGCTTATTCGTCCTCTTTCTATGGAGATGGAACCAAAACACCTTTGCTTGGTTTGGGCTGATAATAAACATGTCACTCTGCGATTTTTGGGTGAATGTACATTCTAAACCCAAAAACACCAATATGAAATAACCCCAATCAGAGCTTTATCATCTTCTTTTTATGTAGATGGAACCCAAAAGACCATTTTGCTTTGGTTGGGGGTGATTCTGGTGCACACCCATAAAACCCCATGCGAATTGAAATAAGCACTGTCAGGGGTTCAGGAGCAGAGGCAAGGGCAAGGGAGGAAACAGAGAGCGAGGGAGAGGAGGCAGAAGAAAAGATGAGTGATGACGACGACCCGAGATCTCCGAGTCTTTCCAGTGAATCAGAAGATTCACAGAAAGGAGCACCAGTGGCCAGGGCAAGGGGGGAGCCTAGGGGGACACCCCAGGAAGATAGAGCCAGAGGGGACTCAGAGGGGAGCAGTTGGAAATCAGGACCAGCGTCACCGCCAGAGAGCAGGGAAGAGGAAGGGCGCCAGGGATCAAGCGCTGGCAGCTCACAACAGGGGGGAGGGCACGAGTCAGGAGTGGCCACACCTCCATCGGGGAGCGAAGAAACGGTCAGACGGAAGGTGGAAGGTTGGGCGCGCGTGCCAAGTTCAAATGCACAGGAAGGTGGCGCAGTAGGCAGCCCGGAAAGGGAGCCAGGTCCTAAAGCCCGCCGAAAGGAGGGGGAAGAGTCAGGGGGGTCAGCGTCAGCGTCAGAGGAATCCAGGAAGGAAGAGACCCCGGGGGGCAGAGGGACCCAGAGAAGAACAGTCAGGCGGAAAAGGTGGAGCAAGGCTAGGATATTAAGTTGGTGTACAAGGGGCGGAGACTCAGATGGAGCTTCGCCGATCTAACCATGAGACGTAGAGTTGCACGCAGCAGCTTGAGAATGGAAACTGTAACTCAATAAAGACTTTTATTTAATGATCGCTGGCTAGCGTGATCCTCTGTGAGCTAGGATCTGGAAGCAGCTCTGACAGTAAGCTCCATCCCTAGATTGTGGGCATCTACGTCCTCGCGGAGAGGAGAGAAAGAGGGTGCCTACTAGCGAGCTCACGAACGGCAGACAACATGACGGCCGAACAGCAGATAGTGGAACTCAGAGAAGCAGTGACACGACTGAATGCCGAGGCTCTTGCATCCAGGAAGAGAGAGGAGGACGCAGCTGCCGCCTACAGGGATCTCCAGGTCAGGTTGGAAGTGCTTACGAAGCAAGGGCAACTGACACCCAAACCGGAGGGGATTGGGTTGGGGAGACGAACAGGCGGTCTGGTCTCTCACTTCGATGGGAATTTGCAACAGTACCCCAACTTTAGAGCAGATGTAATGTGTGCACTGCAACTGCTGAACAAAGACTTTAGAGATGAGCAAGAGAAGGTGGGATTCATCATGTCCCATTTGCATGGAGATGCTAAAGCATGGCTGCGCAATTTGTGGAGAGATAAGGATCCGGCGCTCCAAAATGCGGATGCCTTTATTAAAGCGATGGATGGGTGCTTTTTATCAAGCATTGACGTGGATCTTGCTCGGCAGGAGATACATGGACTGAAGCAAGGGAGGGCCAGCGTAAGGCAGTACCATGCCCGCTTTTTCGCTTTGGTCAGTGCCCTGGAATGGGACAGAGATTCGGCTCCTGTAAGAGACCTGTTTTGGGAGGGATTGCACGGCTCGGTTAAAGATGAAATTGCGAGGGGGGAGAGACCCCGGACCACGCAGGAGATCGTTCAGAGGGCGCTGGCGGTGGGGGTGCGGCTGGAAGGACGTCCGTGGAGCAGGGACGAAGGGCGTGGAGGGCGCGAACCAGCCAGGGGCTCCTCCTTCCTTCCCAGAGAAGCAGCGCGTGCGCAATCCACGCCCCCGCCAGGAGGAGGAGCGGAACCTATGGAGGTTGGAGGTGCAAGGGCTCAGTCAGCAGCCAGAGCCCTAGCACCGGCAGCAGTGAAAGCGAAGCCTCCTAGAGGGAACAGGAAGTGTTACATCTGCGATGATCCACAGCATATGGCGAAAGAGTGTCCCCAGAGGCTCCACAAGCACACTGCAGCCTCAGCAATGGTAACTGCAGCAACGCAGCAAGGACAACCGCAGCAGGGAAACGAAGGAGTCTGGTTGGAGGAAGAGGCACTGGGGCCCAACCAGACGTGTCAGTGAAGCAGTCCCCAGAGATTTTACAGCCCATGGACCCCCTCCCGCCCAAACCGGTAGTGAAGCTCACCGCGTCGCTCCAGCTGCCCAATGGAATCACCATGGACGTGCCAATCACCATTGACTCCGGAAGCAATGCGGACTTTATAGGGCAGGACTTTGTCGACCGGCACGCTATACAGTTGCTGCCTGCCACGCTGCCCCTGCAGGTTGTCACGGTGGATGGCAGGGAGCTGCTAGGGGGGCAAGTGGTGAAGCAGACGCCACCAATGGTGATGCGACTTGGGAATCACAGGGAAATCATCAGCTTCAATGTCACTCAACTATCGGACACGCCCATTGTATTGGGCATGAGTTGGCTGGACAAGCACAGCCCGACGCTGGCTTGGTACCAGAGGCAGCTGACCTTCGGCTCTTCCTTTTGCGCTGAACACTGCATCGTGCCCAGGCAGGAAGGAGGGGAAGAGGAGTCACAGCTGCAGCTAGGCACGCTGCAAGCGGTCCCCCACAAGTACGCAGAATTTTTGGAGGTTTTCTGCGAGAAAGAGGCAGACAGGCTACCCCCCCACAGACCATATGACTGCAAAATTGACCTGCTGCCGGGGGCGGCGCTACCCAAAGGGAAGCTGTATTCCATGTCTGAGGACGAACTGCAGGAACTCAAAGAGTTCATAGATCATAATTTGGAGCGCGGTTTCATCCGAGAGTCCAAGGCAGCGGGGGGCAGTCCGGTATTCTTTGTTAAGAAGCGGGACACGCCCCAAAAAAGACTTGTAGTGGACTTTCGCATCTTGAACAGTGTGACCAAGCCATCGGACTTCCCCATGCCCCGAATCGACGACCTCCTCGCAAAGGTACGGAAGGGCAGAGTGTTCACCAAGTTGGACCTGCGAGGGGCATACAACCTCATTCGCATGCGGGAGGGAGATGAGTGGAAGACAGCCATGTTCACGCCCCTGGGCACCTACGAATATAGAGTTATGCCTTTTGGATTGCAAAATGGCTCCCACGTTTTTCAAGCTTTCATGCATCACGTGTTGGCGGGGCTCCTCTACAAGACGTGCGTCTGTTTCTTGGATGACATCCTGATCTTTTCGGAATCGCAGCAGGAGCATGACAGACACGTCAAGGAAGTGCTGAGCAGGCTACAGCAACATAGGCTTTACGCCAAGCTGGAGAAGTGCCAATTCGACGTGACCGAGGTGGATTTCCTGGGCTACAAGTTGTCTGATAAAGGGCTCGCCATGGACAGCGCCAAGGTCCGAGCAGTGTTGGATTGGAAAAGCCCACGCAACCGGAAGGAGGTCCAACGGTTTGTCGGCTTCGCGAACTTCTATCGCAAGTTTATCAAAGGCTTTGCGATGCAGACAGCGGCCATCACGGACACGCTCAGCTCCAAGAAAAAGAAGTTCATCTGGACAGAGCAGGCGGAGCAGTCCTTTCAGGCACTCAAGCGTCTCTTCGCGTCGGAAGAGCAGCTGCTTCATGTCAACCCCAGCAGGCCGATGAGGGTGGAGACAGACGCTTCGGACAGAGCCGTGGGAGCAGTCCTGCTGCAGAAAGACCCGCAGGGGGTTTGGAGGCCGGGAGCGTTTTACTCAAGGAAGCTCAGCAAGTCCGAACAGAACTACACCATCTGGGACAGGGAGTTGCTGGCCATTCATGCAGCGTTCAAAGCGTGGAGGCACTTCCTGATCGGCGCCAAGCACACGGTGCAGGTCTGCACGGACCACAAGAATCTAGAGCACTGGCGCACGGCACAGTTCCTGAACCAGAGGCAGATACGTTGGGCTGAGTTCTTTGCGAATTTCGACTTCCGAATAGAGTATGTCCCGGGGGACACCAACATCATGGCGGATGCTCTCTCCCGTAAGCCACAGTATCTGGAGGAGGCAACGCCAGCGGCCGCCATGCACATCTTCGCACCGACAGTGTGGGCGTGCGCGGCGGCAACAGTTGACCTGGATGCGGTGCGACGAGCGTTGCAGGATGACTCCTTCGCGCAAGCAAAGATGGCAGAGGTGCACAGGGGCACGGCAGCGACCGACGAGTTCCAGCTGCGAGATGGTTTGCTCATCCGTAAAGGGGCCATCTACGTGCCGGGAGACGAACTTCGCGCCAAGGTACTGCAGCAGCTGCACGACGCGCCCACTGCCGGGCACTTTGGCAAGGAGAAGACGGTGGAATTAGTAGCCAGAGACTTCTGGTGGCCCGGAATGAGAGGGGAAGTCGCGGACTACGTGGCGAGGTGTGACACCTGCCAGAGGTCCAAACCAGTGCACAGACCGCCGGCCGGACTGCTGGAACCGCTGCAAACTCCGTTCGAGCCATGGGAGAGAGTGGCCCTGGACTTTGTCACGGATCTGCCCAGCTCGAGGGGCAAGACGGCTGTGCTGGTGGTGGTGGATTTGTTCTCCAAGATGGCACATTTCATTCCGTGTGCGAAGGTGGCCACGGCGGAACAAACCGCCAAACTGTTCATAGACCACGTGTTCAAGGTTCACGGTCTGCCGCGGTCTATTCTGTCCGACCGAGGGCGACAGTTCATCTCAAACTTCTGGCAGAGGCTGATGGGCTTCCTGAACGTCAAGATCAACCTGGCGTCGGCTAGACACCCGCAGACCAACGGGCAAGCGGAGCGGGTCAATGCCATCATGCAGCAGTACCTGAGATGTTATGCGAATCAACAGCCTGCGACGTGGGTGGATTACCTGCCTCTCGCCGAGTTCGCCTACAACAACACGAAGCACGTGTCCACGGGGGTCACGCCGTTCTTCGCCAACAACGGGAGGCACCCTAGAACCTTCCCGGGACTGGAAAGAATGGGGGAGGGGGAGCCGCAGACAGCAGATGCGTTCGCGTCGGAGTTGCAGGAGGTCCACGATCAGCTGCAGCGGCACCTGGAGCTGGCTAAACACGCATACAAGGTACAAGCGGACAAACACAGAAGGGTTGGCGAAGAGATCCATGTGGGAGACTGGGTCTGGTTAGCAGCCCACGCAGTGCCGGCCAGGTCGTTGGCGAAGAAGAAACTAGGGCATAAACAACTGGGGCCCTACCAAGTCGACGAACAGGTCAACCCGGTGGCTTTCAGGCTGGCTCTTCCGGAGGGTTCCAGAATGCATCCGGTGTTCCACAGATCGGTGCTCACTCCCTACAAGGCACCTCACAGGTTTCAGGAACCAGGAACGGCACCGGGTCCGCTCCGAGAGAGAACCGGGCAAGGGGGAGTGGCACAGGAGGAGCGCATCAACGAAGTCACGGAGATTTTGGACTCCAGATGGGGGGAAGAGGGGGTAGAATACCTTCTCGCCAAGGAGGGCACCCCGGCCAGTGCCAACAGCTGGGTGCCGGGCTACGCTTTAGACGAACCTCTGCTCAAAGAAGAGTTTCATGCCCTCTTCCCACATAGGCCAATGCCAGCAGACTTTTTCGACGACTGGCTTTTCACGCCCACGCTTTCAGCCAGCACGTTCCGGGGGTTCGACTCGGACGAGGAACCGACACGAGACGCCCGTTCCCCAGAGGGGTCACCCTCGGGATCTGCTTCAGAACCCTCGTATTGGTGGGATGATCGACCAGAGGAGCAGTTCCGCAGAAGGTGGCTGGAGGGTCCAGGACGAGCAACGTCTCCAGAAGGCAACGAAGGAGAGACGGACATGGACGTTTTCGGGGACGACCCGGGTTTCGAGCACGGCGGCACAGAGATGGAAGCGGAGGTGACCGTCGTCAACGAGAGCAGGGAGGAAGAACCGGAAGACTTCGGATGGCGGCCCGCCACGGGAAGCGAACTGTATCCGACATTCGTCCCCCTGACACGGCAGCACCCAGATCCCGCACCGGAAGGAGGGGAGGGGGGAAGAGGGGGCTTCGAGGGGGGGATGGATGTCAGGGGTTCAGGAGCAGAGGCAAGGGCAAGGGAGGAAACAGAGAGCGAGGGAGAGGAGGCAGAAGAAAAGATGAGTGATGACGACGACCCGAGATCTCCGAGTCTTTCCAGTGAATCAGAAGATTCACAGAAAGGAGCACCAGTGGCCAGGGCAAGGGGGGAGCCTAGGGGGACACCCCAGGAAGATAGAGCCAGAGGGGACTCAGAGGGGAGCAGTTGGAAATCAGGACCAGCGTCACCGCCAGAGAGCAGGGAAGAGGAAGGGCGCCAGGGATCAAGCGCTGGCAGCTCACAACAGGGGGGAGGGCACGAGTCAGGAGTGGCCACACCTCCATCGGGGAGCGAAGAAACGGTCAGACGGAAGGTGGAAGGTTGGGCGCGCGTGCCAAGTTCAAATGCACAGGAAGGTGGCGCAGTAGGCAGCCCGGAAAGGGAGCCAGGTCCTAAAGCCCGCCGAAAGGAGGGGGAAGAGTCAGGGGGGTCAGCGTCAGCGTCAGAGGAATCCCGGAAGGAAGAGACCCCGGGGGGCAGAGGGACCCAGAGAAGAACAGTCAGGCGGAAAAGGTTGGTGTACAAGGGGCGGAGACTCAGATGGAGCTTCGCCGATCTAACCATGAGACGTAGAGTTGCACACAGCAGCTTGAGAATGGAAACTGTAACTCAATAAAGACTTTTATTTAATGATCGCTGGCTAGCGTGATCCTCTGTGAGCTAGGATCTGGAAGCAGCTCTGACAAGCACGATCAATGATTATTTGTCTTCTTTCTAGGCATATGGAAGCGAAAAATCAATGTTGTGTTATTTTGGTCTCATTACACACACATTGCGATTTCTGGGTCAATGTGCATTAACACCAAAGAACACGACGAATTAAGCGAAATCAAAGAGCCTTCGTTCTATGTAACTGGAACCCAAAAGTACCTATTTAGCTTTGTTTAGGCTTATTACACTTTGCTCTGCTATTTGTGGGTGACTGAACACCGAAAGAACAATGCAAGCTTATTCGTCCTCTTTCTATTGAGATGGAACCAAAGCACCTATGCTTGGTTTGGGCTGATAATAAACATGTCACTCTGCGATTTTTGGGTGAATGTGCATTCTAAACCCAAAAACACCAATATGAAATAAGCCCAATCAGAGCTTTATCATCTTCTTTTTATGTAGATGGAACCCAAAAGACCATTTTGCTTTGGTTGGGGGTGATTCTGGTGCACACCCATAAAACCCCATGCGAATTGAAATAAGCACAATCAAAGCTTATTTGTCTTCTTTCTACGCATATGGAAGCGAAAATACGGTGTTGTGTTATTTTGGTCTCATTACACACACGCTGCGATTTCTGGGTCAATGTGCATTAACACCAAAGAACACGAAATAAGCAAAATCCAAGATTCTTCTTTCTATGTTGCTGCAACCCAAAACAACCTGTTTGGCTTTGTTTAGGCTTATTACACTTTGCTTTGCTATTTGTGGGTGACTGAACACCGAAAAAACAATGCAACCTTATTCGTCCACTTTCTATTGAGATGGAACCAAAGCACCTATGCTTGGTTTGGGCTGATAATAAACATGTCACTCTCCGATTTTTGGGTGAATGTGCCTTCTAAACCCAAAAACACCAATTTGAAATAAGCCCAATCAGAGCTTTATCATCTTCTTTTTATGTAGACGGAACCCAAAAGACCATTTTGCTTTGGTTGGGGGTGATTCTGGTGCACACCCATAAAACCCCATGCGAATTGAAATAAGCACAATCAAAGCATATTTGTCTTCTTTCTAGGCATATGGAACGAAAATACGGTGTTGTGTTATTTTGGTCTCATTACACACACGCTGCGATTTCTGGGTCAATGTGCATTAACACCAAAGAACACGAAATAAGCAAAATCCAAGATTCTTCTTTCTATGTTGCTGCAACCCAAAACAACCTGTTTGGCTTTGTTTAGGCTTATTACACTTTGCTTTGCTATTTGTGGGGGACTGAACACCGAAAGAACAATGCAAGCTTATTCGTCCACTTTCTATTGAGATGGAACCAAAGCACCTATGCTTGGTTTGGGCTGATAATAAACATGTCACTCTGCGATTTTTGGGTGAATGTGCCTTCTAACCCCAAAAACACCTATTTGAAATAAGCCCAATCAGAGCTTTATCATCTTCTTTTTATGTAGATGGAACCCAAAAGACCTTTTTGCTTTGGTTGGGGGTGATTCTGGTGCACACCCATAAAACCCCATGCGAATTGAAATAAGCACGATCAATGATTATTTGTCTTCTTTCTAGGCATATGGAAGCGAAAAATCAATGTGTTATTTTGGTCTCATTACACACACATTGCGATTTCTGGGTCAATGTGCATTAACACCAAAGAACACGACGAATTAAGCGAAATCAAAGAGCCTTCGTTCTATGTAACTGGAACCCAAAAGTACCTATTTAGCTTTGTTTAGGCTTATTACACTTTGCTCTGGTATTTGTGGGTGACTGAACACCGAAAGAACAATGCAAGCTTATTCGTCCTCTTTCTATTGAGATGGAACCAAAACACCTTTGCTTGGTTTGGGCTGATAATAAACATGTCACGCTGCGATTTTTGGGTGAATGTCCATTCTAACCCCAAAAACACCTATTTGAAATAAGCCCAATCAGACCTTTCTCATCTTCTTTTTATGTAGATGGAACCCAAAAGACCATTTTGCTTTGGTTGGGGGTGATTCTGGTGCACACCCATAAAACCCCATGCGAATTGAAATAAGCACAATCAAAGCTTATTTGTCTTCTTTCTAGGCATATGGAAGCGAAAAGACAATGTTGTGTTATTTTGGTCTCATTACACACACTTTGCGATTTCTGGGTCAATGTGCATTAACACCAAAGAACACGAAATAAGCAAAATCCAAGATTCTTCTTTCTATGTTGCTGCAACCCAAAACAACCTGTTTGGCTTTGTTTAGGCTTATTACACTTTGCTTTGCAATTTGTGGGGGACTGAACACTGAAAGAAGAATGCAAGCTTATTCGTCCTCTTTCTATTGAGATGGAACCAAAACACCTTTGCTTGGTTTGGGCTGATAATAAACATGTCACTCTGCGATTTTTGGGTGAATGTGCATTCTAAACCCAAAAACACCAATATGAAATAACCCCAATCAGAGCTTTATCATCTTCTTTTTATGTAGATGGAACCCAAAAGACCATTTTGCTTTGGTTGGGGGTGATTCTGGTGCACACCCATAAAACCCCATGCGAATTGAAATAAGCAAAATCAAAGCTTATTTGTCTTCTTTCTACGCATATGGAAGCGAAAATACGGTGTTGTGTTATTTTGGTCTCATTACACACACTTTGCGATTTCTGGGTCAATGTGCATTAACACCAAAGAACACGAAATAAGCAAAATCCAAGATTCTTCTTTCTATGTTGCTGCAACCCAAAACAACCTGTTTGGCTTTGTTTAGGCTTATTACACTTTGCTTTGCTATTTGTGGGGGACTGAACACCGAAAGAACAATGCAAGCTTATTCGTCCACTTTCTATTGAGATGGAACCAAAGCACCTATGCTTGGTTTGGGCTGATAATAAACATGTCACTGCGATTTTTGGGTTAATGTGCCTTCTAACCCCAAAAACACCTATTTGAAATAAGCCCAATCAGAGCTTTATCATCTTCTTTTTATGTAGATGGAACCCAAAAGACCATTTTGCTTTGGTTGGGGGTGATTCTGGTGCACACCCATAAAACCCCATGCGAATTGAAATAAGCAAAATCAAAGCTTATTTGTCTTCTTTCTACGCATATGGAAGCGAAAATACGGTGTTGTGTTATTTTGGTCTCATTACACACACTTTGCGATTTCTGGGTCAATGTGCATTAACACCAAAGAACACGAAATAAGCAAAATCCAAGATTCTTCTTTCTATGTTGCTGCAACCCAAAACAACCTGTTTGGCTTTGTTTAGGCTTATTACACTTTGCTTTGCTATTTGTGGGGGACTGAACACCGAAAGAACAATGCAAGCTTATTCGTCCACTTTCTATTGAGATGGAACCAAAGCACCTATGCTTGGCTTGGGCTGATAATAAACATGTCACTGCGATTTTTGGGTTAATGTGCCTTCTAACCCCAAAAACACCTATTTGAAATAAGCCCAATCAGAGCTTTATCATCTTCTTTTTATGTAGATGGAACCCAAAAGACCATTTTGCTTTGGTTGGGGGTGATTCTGGTGCACACCCATAAAACCCCATGCGAATTGAAATAAGCAAAATCAAAGCTTATTTGTCTTCTTTCTACGCATATGGAAGCGAAAATACGGTGTTGTGTTATTTTGGTCTCATTACACACACTTTGCGATTTCTGGGTCAATGTGCATTAACACCAAAGAACACGAAATAAGCAAAATCCAAGATTCTTCTTTCTATGTTGCTGCAACCCAAAACAACCTGTTTGGCTTTGTTTAGGCTTATTACACTTTGCTTTGCTATTTGTGGGGGACTGAACACCGAAAGAACAATGCAAGCTTATTCGTCCACTTTCTATTGAGATGGAACCAAAGCACCTATGCTTGGTTTGGGCTGATAATAAACATGTCACTGCGATTTTTGGGTTAATGTGCCTTCTAACCCCAAAAACACCTATTTGAAATAAGCCCAATCAGAGCTTTATCATCTTCTTTTTATGTAGATGGAACCCAAAAGACCTTTTTGCTTTGGTTGGGGGTGATTCTGGTGCACACCCATAAAACCCCACGCGAATTGAAATAAGCACAATCAAAGCATATTTGTCTTCTTTCTAGGCATATGGAACGAAAATACGGTGTTGTGTTATTTTGGTCTCATTACACACACTTTGCGATTTCTGGGTCAATGTGCATTAACACCAAAGAACACGAAATAAGCAAAATCCAAGATTCTTCTTTCTATGTTGCTGCAACCCAAAACAACCTGTTTGGCTTTGTTTAGGCTTATTACACTTTGCTTTGCTATTTGTGGGGGACTGAACACTGAAAGAAGAATGCAAGCTTATTCGTCCTCTTTCTATGGAGATGGAACCAAAACACCTTTGCTTGGTTTGGGCTGATAATAAACATGTCTGCGATTTTTGGGTGAATGTGCATTCTAAACCCAAAAACACCAATATGAAATAACCCCAATCAGAGCTTTATCATCTTCTTTTTATGTAGATGGAACCCAAAAGACCATTTTGCTTTGGTTGGGGGTGATTCTGGTGCACACCCATAAAACCCCATGCGAATTGAAATAAGCAAAATCAAAGCTTATTTGTCTTCTTTCTAGGCATATGGAAGCGAAAATACGGTGTTGTGTTATTTTGGTCTCATTACACACACTTTGCGATTTCTGGGTCAATGTGCATTAACACCAAAGAACACGAAATAAGCAAAATCCAAGATTCTTCTTTCTATGTTGCTGCAACCCAAAACAACCTGTTTGGCTTTGTTTAGGCTTATTACACTTTGCTTTGCAATTTGTGGGGGACTGAACACTGAAAGAAGAATGCAAGCTTATTCGTCCTCTTTCTATTGAGATGGAACCAAAACACCTTTGCTTGGTTTGGGCTGATAATAAACATGTCACTCTGCGATTTTTGGGTGAATGTGCATTCGAAAACCAAAAAAACGAATATGAAATAACCCCAATCAGAGCTTTATCATCTTCTTTTTATGTAGATGGAACCCAAAAGACCATTTTGCTTTGGTTGGGGGTGATTCTGGTGCACACCCATAAAACCCCATGCGAATTGAAATAAGCAAAATCAAAGCTTATTTGTCTTCTTTCTAGGCATATGGAAGCGAAAAGACAATGTTGTGTTATTTTGGTCTCATTCCACACACTTTGCGATTTCTGGGTCAATGTGCATTAACAGCAAAAAACACGAAATAAGCAAAATCCAAGATTCTTCTTTCTATGTTGCTGCAACCCAAAACAACCTGTTTGGCTTTGTTTAGGCTTATTACACTTTGCTTTGCTATTTGTGGGGGACTGAACACCGAAAGAACAATGCAAGCTTATTCGTCCACTTTCTATTGAGATGGAACCAAAGCACCTATGCTTGGTTTGGGCTGATAATAAACATGTCACTGCGATTTTTGGGTGAATGTGCCTTCTAACCCCAAAAACACCTATTTGAAATAAGCCCAATCAGAGCTTTATCATCTTCTTTTTATGTAGATGGAACCCAAAAGACCTTTTTGCTTTGGTTGGGGGTGATTCTGGTGCACACCCATAAAACCCCATGCGAATTGAAATAAGCACGATCAATGATTATTTGTCTTCTTTCTAGGTATATGGAAGCGAAAAATCAATGTTGTGTTATTTTGGTCTCATTACACACACATTGCGATTTCTGGGTCAATGTGCATTAACACCAAAGAACACGACGAATTAAGCGAAATCAAAGAGCCTTCGTTCTATGTAACTGGAACCCAAAAGTACCTATTTAGCTTTGTTTAGGCTTATTACACTTTGCTCTGCTATTTGTGGGGGACTGAACACCGCAAAAAGAATGCAAGCTTATTCGTCCTCTTTCTATTGAGATGGAACCAAAACACCTTTGCTTGGTTTGGGCTGATAATAAACATGTCACTCTGCGATTTTTGGGTGAATGTCCATTCTAACCCCAAAAACACCTATTTGAAATAAGCCCAATCAGAGCTTTCTCATCTTCTTTTTATGTAGATGGAACCCAAAAGACCATTTTGCTTTGGTTGGGGGTGATTCTGGTGCACACCCATAAAACCCCATGCGAATTGAAATAAGCACAATCAAAGCTTATTTGTCTTCTTTCTAGGCATATGGAAGCGAAAAGACAATGTTGTGTTATTTTGGTCTCATTACACACACTTTGCGATTTCTGGGTCAATGTGCATTAACACCAAAGAACACGAAATAAGCAAAATCCAAGATTCTTCTTTCTATGTTGCTGCAACCCAAAACAACCTGTTTGGCTTTGTTTAGGCTTATTACACTTTGCTTTGCTATTTGTGGGGGACTGAACACTGAAAGAAGAATGCAAGCTTATTCGTCCTCTTTCTATTGAGATGGAACCAAAACACCTTTGCTTGGTTTGGGCTGATAATAAACATGTCACTCTGCGACTTTTGGGTGAATGTGCATTCTAAACCCAAAAACACCATTATGAAATAACCCCAATAAGAGCTTTATCATCTTCTTTTTATGTAGATGGAACCTGTCAGGGGTTCAGGAGCAGAGGCAAGGGCAAGGGAGGAAACAGAGAGCGAGGGAGAGGAGGCAGAAGAAAAGATGAGTGATGACGACGACCCGAGATCTCCGAGTCTTTCCAGTGAATCAGAAGATTCACAGAAAGGAGCACCAGTGGCCAGGGCAAGGGGGGAGCCTAGGGGGACACCCCAGGAAGATAGAGCCAGAGGGGACTCAGAGGGGAGCAGTTGGAAATCAGGACCAGCGTCACCGCCAGAGAGCAGGGAAGAGGAAGGGCGCCAGGGATCAAGCGCTGGCAGCTCACAACAGGGGGGAGGGCACGAGTCAGGAGTGGCCACACCTCCATCGGGGAGCGAAGAAACGGTCAGACGGAAGGTGGAAGGTTGGGCGCGCGCACCAAGTTCAAATGCACAGGAAGGTGGCGCAGTAGGCAGCCCGGAAAGGGAGCCAGGTCCTAAAGCCCGCCGAAAGGAGGGAGAAGAGTCAGGGGGGTCAGCGTCAGCGTCAGAGGAATCCCGGAAGGAAGAGACCCCGGGGGGCAGAGGGACCCAGAGAAGAACAGTCAGGCGGAAAAGGTGGAGCAAGGCTAGGATATTAAGTTGGTGTACAAGGGGCGGAGACTCAGATGGAGCTTCGCCGATCTAACCATGAGACGTAGAGTTGCACGCAGCAGCTTGAGAATGGAAACTGTAACTCAATAAAGACTTTTATTTAATGATCGCTGGCTAGCGTGATCCTCTGTGAGCTAGGATCTGGAAGCAGCTCTGACAATGTCACTCTGCGATTTTTGGGTGAATGTGCATTCTAAACCCAAAAACACCAATATGAAATAACCCCAATCAGAGCTTTATCATCTTCTTTTTATGTAGATGGAACCCAAAAGACCATTTTGCTTTGGTTGGGGGTGATTCTGGTGCACACCCATAAAACCCCATGCGAATTGAAATAAGCACAATCAAAGCTTATTTGTCTTCTTTCTAGGCATATGGAAGCGAAAAGACAATGTTGTGTTATTTTGGTCTCATTACACACACTTTGCGATTTCTGGGTCAATGTGCATTAACACCAAAGAACACGAAATAAGCAAAATCCAAGATTCTTCTTTCTATGTTGCTGCAACCCAAAACAACCTGTTTGGCTTTGTTTAGGCTTATTACACTTTGCTTTGCAATTTGTGGGGGACTGAACACTGAAAGAAGAATGCAAGCTTATTCGTCCTCTTTCTATTGAGATGGAACCAAAACACCTTTGCTTGGTTTGGGCTGATAATAAACATGTCACTCTGCGATTTTTGGGTGAATGTGCCTTCTAAACCCAAAAACACCTATTTGAAATAAGCCCAATCAGAGCTTTATCATCTTCTTTTTATGTAGATGGAACCCAAAAGACCATTTTGCTTTGGTTGGGGGTGATTCTGGTGCACACCCATAAAACCCCATGCGAATTGAAATAAGCAAAATCAAAGCTTATTTGTCTTCTTTCTACGCATATGGAAGCGAAAATACGGTGTTGTGTTATTTTGGTCTCATTACACACACTTTGCGATTTCTGGGTCAATGTGCATTAACACCAAAGAACACGAAATAAGCAAAATCCAAGATTCTTCTTTCTATGTTGCTGCAACCCAAAACAACCTGTTTGGCTTTGTTTAGGCTTATTACACTTTGCTTTGCTATTTGTGGGGGACTGAACACCGAAAGAACAATGCAAGCTTATTCGTCCACTTTCTATTGAGATGGAACCAAAGCACCTATGCTTGGCTTGGGCTGATAATAAACATGTCACTGCGATTTTTGGGTTAATGTGCCTTCTAACCCCAAAAACACCTATTTGAAATAAGCCCAATCAGAGCTTTATCATCTTCTTTTTATGTAGATGGAACCCAAAAGACCATTTTGCTTTGGTTGGGGGTGATTCTGGTGCACACCCATAAAACCCCATGCGAATTGAAATAAGCAAAATCAAAGCTTATTTGTCTTCTTTCTACGCATATGGAAGCGAAAATACGGTGTTGTGTTATTTTGGTCTCATTACACACACTTTGCGATTTCTGGGTCAATGTGCATTAACACCAAAGAACACGAAATAAGCAAAATCCAAGATTCTTCTTTCTATGTTGCTGCAACCCAAAACAACCTGTTTGGCTTTGTTTAGGCTTATTACACTTTGCTTTGCTATTTGTGGGGGACTGAACACCGAAAGAACAATGCAAGCTTATTCGTCCACTTTCTATTGAGATGGAACCAAAGCACCTATGCTTGGTTTGGGCTGATAATAAACATGTCACTGCGATTTTTGGGTTAATGTGCCTTCTAACCCCAAAAACACCTATTTGAAATAAGCCCAATCAGAGCTTTATCATCTTCTTTTTATGTAGATGGAACCCAAAAGACCTTTTTGCTTTGGTTGGGGGTGATTCTGGTGCACACCCATAAAACCCCACGCGAATTGAAATAAGCACAATCAAAGCATATTTGTCTTCTTTCTAGGCATATGGAACGAAAATACGGTGTTGTGTTATTTTGGTCTCATTACACACACTTTGCGATTTCTGGGTCAATGTGCATTAACACCAAAGAACACGAAATAAGCAAAATCCAAGATTCTTCTTTCTATGTTGCTGCAACCCAAAACAACCTGTTTGGCTTTGTTTAGGCTTATTACACTTTGCTTTGCTATTTGTGGGGGACTGAACACTGAAAGAAGAATGCAAGCTTATTCGTCCTCTTTCTATGGAGATGGAACCAAAACACCTTTGCTTGGTTTGGGCTGATAATAAACATGTCTGCGATTTTTGGGTGAATGTGCATTCTAAACCCAAAAACACCAATATGAAATAACCCCAATCAGAGCTTTATCATCTTCTTTTTATGTAGATGGAACCCAAAAGACCATTTTGCTTTGGTTGGGGGTGATTCTGGTGCACACCCATAAAACCCCATGCGAATTGAAATAAGCAAAATCAAAGCTTATTTGTCTTCTTTCTAGGCATATGGAAGCGAAAATACGGTGTTGTGTTATTTTGGTCTCATTACACACACTTTGCGATTTCTGGGTCAATGTGCATTAACACCAAAGAACACGAAATAAGCAAAATCCAAGATTCTTCTTTCTATGTTGCTGCAACCCAAAACAACCTGTTTGGCTTTGTTTAGGCTTATTACACTTTGCTTTGCAATTTGTGGGGGACTGAACACTGAAAGAAGAATGCAAGCTTATTCGTCCTCTTTCTATTGAGATGGAACCAAAACACCTTTGCTTGGTTTGGGCTGATAATAAACATGTCACTCTGCGATTTTTGGGTGAATGTGCATTCGAAAACCAAAAAAACGAATATGAAATAACCCCAATCAGAGCTTTATCATCTTCTTTTTATGTAGATGGAACCCAAAAGACCATTTTGCTTTGGTTGGGGGTGATTCTGGTGCACACCCATAAAACCCCATGCGAATTGAAATAAGCAAAATCAAAGCTTATTTGTCTTCTTTCTAGGCATATGGAAGCGAAAAGACAATGTTGTGTTATTTTGGTCTCATTCCACACACTTTGCGATTTCTGGGTCAATGTGCATTAACAGCAAAAAACACGAAATAAGCAAAATCCAAGATTCTTCTTTCTATGTTGCTGCAACCCAAAACAACCTGTTTGGCTTTGTTTAGGCTTATTACACTTTGCTTTGCTATTTGTGGGGGACTGAACACCGAAAGAACAATGCAAGCTTATTCGTCCACTTTCTATTGAGATGGAACCAAAGCACCTATGCTTGGTTTGGGCTGATAATAAACATGTCACTGCGATTTTTGGGTGAATGTGCCTTCTAACCCCAAAAACACCTATTTGAAATAAGCCCAATCAGAGCTTTATCATCTTCTTTTTATGTAGATGGAACCCAAAAGACCTTTTTGCTTTGGTTGGGGGTGATTCTGGTGCACACCCATAAAACCCCATGCGAATTGAAATAAGCACGATCAATGATTATTTGTCTTCTTTCTAGGTATATGGAAGCGAAAAATCAATGTTGTGTTATTTTGGTCTCATTACACACACATTGCGATTTCTGGGTCAATGTGCATTAACACCAAAGAACACGACGAATTAAGCGAAATCAAAGAGCCTTCGTTCTATGTAACTGGAACCCAAAAGTACCTATTTAGCTTTGTTTAGGCTTATTACACTTTGCTCTGCTATTTGTGGGGGACTGAACACCGCAAAAAGAATGCAAGCTTATTCGTCCTCTTTCTATTGAGATGGAACCAAAACACCTTTGCTTGGTTTGGGCTGATAATAAACATGTCACTCTGCGATTTTTGGGTGAATGTCCATTCTAACCCCAAAAACACCTATTTGAAATAAGCCCAATCAGAGCTTTCTCATCTTCTTTTTATGTAGATGGAACCCAAAAGACCATTTTGCTTTGGTTGGGGGTGATTCTGGTGCACACCCATAAAACCCCATGCGAATTGAAATAAGCACAATCAAAGCTTATTTGTCTTCTTTCTAGGCATATGGAAGCGAAAAGACAATGTTGTGTTATTTTGGTCTCATTACACACACTTTGCGATTTCTGGGTCAATGTGCATTAACACCAAAGAACACGAAATAAGCAAAATCCAAGATTCTTCTTTCTATGTTGCTGCAACCCAAAACAACCTGTTTGGCTTTGTTTAGGCTTATTACACTTTGCTTTGCTATTTGTGGGGGACTGAACACTGAAAGAAGAATGCAAGCTTATTCGTCCTCTTTCTATTGAGATGGAACCAAAACACCTTTGCTTGGTTTGGGCTGATAATAAACATGTCACTCTGCGACTTTTGGGTGAATGTGCATTCTAAACCCAAAAACACCATTATGAAATAACCCCAATAAGAGCTTTATCATCTTCTTTTTATGTAGATGGAACCTGTCAGGGGTTCAGGAGCAGAGGCAAGGGCAAGGGAGGAAACAGAGAGCGAGGGAGAGGAGGCAGAAGAAAAGATGAGTGATGACGACGACCCGAGATCTCCGAGTCTTTCCAGTGAATCAGAAGATTCACAGAAAGGAGCACCAGTGGCCAGGGCAAGGGGGGAGCCTAGGGGGACACCCCAGGAAGATAGAGCCAGAGGGGACTCAGAGGGGAGCAGTTGGAAATCAGGACCAGCGTCACCGCCAGAGAGCAGGGAAGAGGAAGGGCGCCAGGGATCAAGCGCTGGCAGCTCACAACAGGGGGGAGGGCACGAGTCAGGAGTGGCCACACCTCCATCGGGGAGCGAAGAAACGGTCAGACGGAAGGTGGAAGGTTGGGCGCGCGTGCCAAGTTCAAATGCACAGGAAGGTGGCGCAGTAGGCAGCCCGGAAAGGGAGCCAGGTCCTAAAGCCCGCCGAAAGGAGGGAGAAGAGTCAGGGGGGTCAGCGTCAGCGTCAGAGGAATCCCGGAAGGAAGAGACCCCGGGGGGCAGAGGGACCCAGAGAAGAACAGTCAGGCGGAAAAGGTGGAGCAAGGCTAGGATATTAAGTTGGTGTACAAGGGGCGGAGACTCAGATGGAGCTTCGCCGATCTAACCATGAGACGTAGAGTTGCACGCAGCAGCTTGAGAATGGAAACTGTAACTCAATAAAGACTTTTATTTAATGATCGCTGGCTAGCGTGATCCTCTGTGAGCTAGGATCTGGAAGCAGCTCTGACAATGGCCGTCTTCCATTCGTCGCCCTCCCGTATGCGAATCAGGTTGTACGCCCCTCGCAGATCCAACTTTGTGAAAACGCGTCCTTTCCTCACCGTTGCGAGCAGGTCATCTATCTTGGGCATGGGAAAGGCTGTGGGCTTGGTTTTCGAGTTCAAAATTCTATAGTCCACCACAAGCCTTTTTTGGGGCGTGTCCTTCTTCTTCACAAAGAATACAGGACTGCCCCCCACTGCCTTCGACTCCTGGATGAAACCGCGCTTCAAGTTGAGGTCTATGAACTCCCTGAGTTCCTGCAGCTCGTCTTCAGACATGGAATACAGTTTCCCGGTTGGCAGCGTCGCCCCTGGCAGGAGGTCAATCTTGCAGTCATAGGACCTGAGGGGAGGCAGCTTGTCCGCTTCCTTCTCGCAGAAAACCTCCAAAAACGCTGCGTACTTGAGTGGCACTGCTTGCAGCGTGCCTAATTGTAGCTGCGGGTCATCCTCTTCCCCTTCTGGGCTAGGCAGAATGCAATGTTCCGCACAGTATGAGGAGCCGAAGGTCAGTTGTCGCTGGTACCACGCCAATGCTGGGCTGTGCCTGTGCAGCCAACTCATGCCTAATACTATAGGCGTGTCCGACAGTTGGGTGACATTGAAGCTGATGACTTCTCGGTGATTCCCAATTTGCATCACCATCGGAGGCGTTTGCTGCACCACCTGCCCCCCCAGCAATTCCCTGCCATCCACCGTGACAACCTTCAGAGGCAGCGTGGCTGGCAGGAGTGCTATGTTGTGCTCTTGAATGAAATCCAGTCCTATGAAGTCTGCGTTACTACCAGAGTCAATGGTAATCGGCACTTCCATAGTGAGTCCATTGGGTAGTTGGAGCGATGCTGTGAGCTGCACCACTGGTTTGGGAGGGAGGGGGTCTGTGGGCTGCAAAATCTCTGGGGACGGCTTCATTGACTTGTCTGGCTGGGCCCCAGTGCCTCTTCCTCCAACCAGACTCTGTCGTTTCCCTGCTGTGGTTCTCTCTGCTGAGTTGCGTCTGTTACTGTTGCTGAGGCTGCAGTGTGCTTGTGGAGCCTCTGGGGACACTCTTTCGCCATGTGCTGAGCACTGTCGCAGATGTAGCACTTCCTGTTCCCTCTAGGAGGCTTCGCTTTGACTGCTCCCGGTGTTAGGGCTCTGGTTGCTGACTGAGCCCTGGCGCCTCCAATCTCCATCGGTTCCTCTCCCCCTCCCTGCGGAGGTGTGGATTGCGCACGCGCTGCATCCTTGGGAAAGAGGGGAGGTGCTCTCACTGGCGTACGTCCCCAACGTCCTTCTTCTCTGTTCCATGGACGTTCTTCCAGACGCACCCCAATTTGCAGCGCCCGCTGGACAACCTCCTGAGTGCTCTTTGGTCTCTCCCCCCTTGCAATCTCATCTTTCACATTTGCATTCAAGCCTTCCCAAAAAAGGTCTCTGGCTGGGGCAGAATCCTTCTCCCATCCCAGCGCATGGACTAATGCAAAAAAGCGGGAATGGTACTGCCTTACACTGGCTCTGCCTTGTTTGAGCCCATGTATGTCTTTTCTGGCGATATCAATGTCTATATTTGATAAAAAACACGAATCCATCGCTTTAATGAATGCATCCGCATTTTGGAGCGCCGGATCCTTATCTCTCCACAGATTGCGCAGCCACGCTTTAGCTTCCCCATGCAAATGGGACAAGATAAACCCCACCTTCTCTTGCTCATCTCTAAAGTCTTTATCCAGCAGTTCCAGCGCAAACAGCACGTCTGCTCGGAAGTTAGGGTACTGCTGCAAATTCCCATCGAAATGAGATACCAGGCTGCCTCCTCTTTTCCCCAGCCCAATCCCCTCTGATTTGGGTCTCGGTTGCCCCTGCTTAGCAAGCACTTCCAACCTGGCTTGGAGATCCCTGCAGGCGGCAGCCGCTTCCTCTTCCCTTTTCCTGGATGCGAGTACCTCCGCGTTGAGTTGTGTCACTGCATCTTGCAGGGCTGCTAGTTGCTGTTCTGTAGTCATCTTGCCTGACTTTTGTGAGCTCGCGAAGCACCAATCTTCTTCCCTCGCTGCATCCACTCACGTTACGAGGTTTTTGGTGCAAAACTTTTGGAGGGATGGAGCTTACTGTCAGAGCTGGCTCCAGGTCCCAGCTCACAGAGGACCAACGCTAGCCGGCAGTAATGTACAAAAGTCTTTATTGAAGTACAGTTTCCATTTTCAAGCCGCAGCGCCCCAGCTCTACGTCTAGGGGTTAGATCGGCGAAGCTCCATCTGAGTCTCCGCCCCCTGTACACCAGTTTAAGATTCTAGCCTTACTCCACCTCTTCCGTCTCTCCTTTCTCCTCTGGGTCCTGCTACCCCCCGGGGTCCCTTCCTTCCTGGATTCTTCTGACGCTGACGTTGACCCCCCTGACTCCTCCCCCTCTTTTCGGCGGGCTTTGGGACCTGGCTCCCTATCCGGGCTGCCAACTGCACCGCCCTCCTGTACATTTGAACTTGGCGCGCGAGCCCAGCCTTCAACCTTCCTCTCGACCGTTTCCTCGCTCCCCGATGGAGGCGTGGCCAATCCTGACTCATGTCCTCCTGAGTGCGCCGCCTGATCCCGATGCCTGGGACTCCTCCCCCCTACTGCACTCTGGTGTGGACGCTGGTCCTGATTTCCAACTGCTTCTCTCTGAGTCCCCTCTGGCCCCTTCTTCCTGGGGTGTCCCCCTCGGCACCCCCCTTGCTCTGACCATGGGAGCCCCTTTCTGTGAATCTTCCGATTCGCTGGAAAGACTCAGAGACCTCGGACCACTGTCATCGCTAACATTACCTTCGGACTCCTCCCCCTCGCTCTCTATTTCCTCCCTTTCCTGTGCCTCTGCTCCTGAACCCCTGACATCCATCCCCCCCTCGAAGCCCCCCTTCCCCCCTCCCCTCCTTCAGGTGTGGGTACTGGGTGCTCCGTCGTTGTGGGGGTGAGTGCCGGATACAGTTCGTCCCCCGTGGCGTGCATCCAGCCGGATAAGTCCGGCTCGTCCTCCGTGCTCTCGCCGACCTCAATTTCCTCTGCTTCCATCTCTTTGCCGCCGTGCTCGAACCCAAGGTCCTCCCCCAACACGTCCATGTCCGTCTCTCCCCCGGTCTCCTCCGGGGACGTTGCCTGCCAAGGACCCCCCAGCCACTTCCTGCGCCACTGCTCCTCTGGTCGATTGTCCCACCAATAGGAACGGTCTGAGGCCGACCCCGAGGGTGATCCCTCCGGGGAACGTGTTTCTAGTGCCGGTTCCTCGTCCGAGGTGAACCCCTGGAATGTGCTGGCTGAAAATGTGGGTGTGAAAAGCCAGTCGTAGAAATACTCGGCTGGCATGGGCCTGTGTGGGAAAAGGGCATGAAACTCGTCCTTGAGAAGAGGCTCGTCCAAGGCATAGTCCGGCACCCAACTGTTGGCGCTGGCCGGGGTACCTTCTCTGGCGAGAAAATATTCTACACCCTCTTCCCCCCATCTCGAGTCTAAAATCTCTGTGACCTCGTTGATGGGTTCCCCCCTTGGCGACCCCCTCCTTAGGGGCGTCTCCCTGAGTGGGTCTGGTGCCGTGCCCGGCTCCTGAAATCTGTGAGGTGCTTTGTAGGGCGTGAGCACTGATCTATGGAACACTGGGTGCATTCTGGATCCCTCCGGAAGTGTCAACCGGAAGGCCACTGGATTGACCTGTGCCTCGACTTGGTAAGGGCCTAGCTGCTTATGTCCGAGCTTCTTCTTCGCTAACGATCTGGCCGGCACCGCCTGGGCTGCTAACCAAACCCAGTCTCCCACCTGTATGTCTTCCCCAACCCTTCTGTGCTTGTCAGCCTGCCGTTTGTATGCGTGCTTTGCTAGTTCTAACTGCCTCCGAAGCTGTTCGTGAACCTCCTGCAACTCTGACGCTAAGGCTTCCGCTGCCTGTGGCTCCCCCTCCCCCAGTCTCTCTAATCCCGGGAAGGTTCTGGGATGCCTCCCGTTGTTGGCGAAGAACGGTGTCACCCCCGTGGACACGTGCTTCGTGTTGTTGTAGGCGAACTCAGCGAGCGGCAGGTAGTCCACCCATGTTGCCGGCTGCTGATTTGCGTAGCATCTCAGGTACTGCTGCATGATGGCGTTGACTCGCTCCGCTTGTCCGTTGGTCTGCGGGTGTCTTGCCGACGCTAGGTTGATCTTGACGTTCAGGAAACCCATCAGCTTCTGCCAGAAGTTTGAGATGAACTGTCGCCCCCGGTCGGACAGGATAGACCGTGGCAGACCGTGAACCCTGAACACGTGGTCTATGAACAGTTTGGCGGTCTGTTCCGCTGTGGCCACCTTTGCGCACGGAATGAAGTGGGCCATTTTGGTGAACATGTCCACCACCACTAGCACTGCCGTCTTGCCCCTCGAGCTGGGCAGATCCGTGACAAAGTCCAGGGCCACTCTCTCCCATGGTTCGAACGGAGTTTGCAGCGGTTCCAGCAGTCCGGCCGGGGGTCTGTGCACTGGTTTGGCCCTCTGGCAGGTGTCACACCTCGCCACGTAGTCCGCGACTTCCCCTCTCATTCCGGGCCACCAGAAGTCTCTGGCGACTAATTCCACCGTCTTCTCCTTGCCAAAGTGCCCGGCAGTGGGCGCGTCGTGCAGCTGCTGCAGTACCTTGGCGCGAAGTTCGTCTCCCGGCACGTAGATGGCCCCTTTACGGATGAGCAATCCATCTCGCAGCTGGAACTCGTCGGTCGCTGCCGTGCCCTTGCGCACCTCTGCCATCTTTGCTTGCGCGAAGGAGTCATCCTGCAACGCTCGTCGCACCGCCTCCAGGTCAACTGTTGCAGCAGCGCACGCCCACACTGTCGGTGCGAAGATGTGCATGGCGGCCGCTGGCGTTGCCTCCTCCAGATACTGTGGCTTACGGGAGAGAGCATCCGCCATGATGTTGGTGTCCCCCGGGACATACTCTATTCGGAAGTCGAAATTCGCAAAGAACTCAGCCCAACGTATCTGCCTCTGGTTCAGGAACTGTGCCGTGCGCCAGTGCTCTAGATTCTTGTGGTCCGTGCAGACCTGCACCGTGTGCTCGGCGCCGATCAGGAAGTGCCTCCACGCTTTGAATGCTGCATGAATGGCCAGCAACTCCCTGTCCCAGATGGTGTAGTTCTGTTCAGACTTGCTGAGCTTCCTGGAGTAAAACGCTCCCGGCCTCCAAGCCCCCTGCGGGTCTTTCTGCAGCAGGACTGCTCCCACGGCTCTGTCCGAAGCGTCTGTCTCCACCCTCATCGGCCTGCTGGGGTTGACATGAAGCAGCTGCTCTTCCGACGCGAAGAGACGCTTGAGTGCCTGAAAGGACTGCTCCGCTTGCTCTGTCCAGATGAACTTCTTTTTCTTGGAGCTGAGCGTGTCCGTGATGGCCGCTGTCTGCATGGCAAAGCCTTTGATAAACTTGCGATAGAAGTTCGTGAAGCCGACAAACCGTTGGACCTCCTTCCGGTTGCGTGGGCTTTTCCAATCCAACACTGCTCGAACCTTGGCGCTGTCCATGGCGAGCCCCTTGTCAGACAACTTGTAGCCCAGGAAATCCACCTCCGTCACGTCGAATTGGCACTTCTCCAGCTTGGCGTAAAGCCTATGTTGCTGTAGCCTGCTCAGCACTTCCTTGACGTGTCTGTCATGCTCCTGCTGCGATTCCGAAAAGATCAGGATGTCATCCAAGAAACAGACGCACGTCTTGTAGAGGAGCCCCGCCAACACGTGATGCATGAAAGCTTGAAAAACGTGGGAACCATTTTGCAATCCAAAAGGCATAACTCTATATTCGTAGGTGCCCAGGGGCGTGAACATGGCTGTCTTCCACTCATCTCCTTCCCGCATGCGAATGAGGTTGTACGCCCCTCGCAGGTCCAACTTGGTGAACACGCTGCCCTTCCGTACCTTTGCGAGGAGGTCGTCGATTCGGGGCATGGGGAAGTCAGATGGCTTGGTCACACTGTTCAAGATGCGAAAGTCCACTACAAGTCTTTTTTGGGGCGTGTCCCGCTTCTTAACAAAGAATACCGGACTGCCCCCCGCTGCCTTGGACTCTCGGATGAAACCGCGCTCCAAATTATGATCTATGAACTCTTTGAGTTCCTGCAGTTCGTCCTCAGACATGGAATACAGCTTCCCTTTGGGCAGCGCCGCCCCCGGCAGCAGGTCAATTTTGCAGTCATATGGTCTGTGGGGGGGTAGCCTGTCTGCCTCCTTCTCGCAGAAAACCTCCAAAAATTCTGCGTACTTGTGGGGAACCGCTTGCAGCGTGCCTAGCTGCAGCTGTGACTCCTCTTCCTCTCCTTCCTGCCGGGGCACGATGCAGTGTTCAGCGCAAAAGGAAGAGCCGAAGGTCAGCTGCCTCTGGTACCAAGCCAGCGTCGGGCTGTGCTTGTCCAGCCAACTCATGCCCAATACAATGGGCGTGTCCGATAGTTGAGTGACATTGAAGCTGATGATTTCCCTGTGATTCCCAAGTCGCATCACCATTGGTGGCGTCTGCTTCACCACTTGCCCCCCTAGCAGCTCCCTGCCATCCACCGTGACAACCTGCAGGGGCAGCGTGGCAGGCAGCAACTGTATAGCGTGCCGGTCGACAAAGTCCTGCCCTATAAAGTCCGCATTGCTTCCGGAGTCAATGGTGATTGGCACGTCCATGGTGATTCCATTGGGCAGCTGGAGCGACGCGGTGAGCCTCACTACTGGTTTGGGCGGGAGGGGGTCCATGGGCTGTAAAATCTCTGGGGACTGCTTCACTGACACGTCTGGCTGGGCCCCAGTGCCTCTTTCTCCAGCCAGACTCCGTCGTTTCCCTGCTGTGGTTCTCCTTGCTGCGTTGCTGCAGTTACCATTGCTGAGGCTGCAGTGTGCTTGTGGAGCCTCTGGGGACACTCTTTCGCCATATGCTGTGGATCATCGCAGATGTAACACTTCCTGTTCCCTCTAGGAGGCTTCGCTTTCACTGCTGCCGGTGCTAGGGCTCTGGCTGCTGACTGAGCCCTTGCACCTCCAACCTCCATAGGTTCCGCTCCTCCTCCTGGCGGAGGCGTGGATTGCGCACGCGCTGCTTCTCTGGTAAGGAAGGAGGAGCCCCTGGCTGGTTCGCGCCCTCCACGCCCTTCGTCCCTGCTCCACGGACGTTCTTCCAGCCGCACCCCCACCGCCAGCGCCCTCTGAACGATCTCCTGCGTGGTCCGGGGTCTCTCCCCCCTCGCAATTTCATCTTTAACCGAGCCGTGCAATCCCTCCCAAAACAGGTCTCTTACAGGAGCCGAATCTCTGTCCCATTCCAGAGCACTGACCAAAGCGAAAAAGCGGGCATGGTACTGCCTTACGCTGGCCCTCCCTTGCTTCAGTCCATGTATCTGCTGCTGAGCAAGATCCACGTCAATGCTTGATAAAAAGCACCCATCCATCGCTTTAATAAAGGCATCCGCATTTTGGAGCGCCGGATCCTTATCTCTCCACAAATTGCGCAGCCATGCTTTAGCATCTCCATGCAAATGGGACATGATGAATCCCACCTTCTCTTGCTCATCTCTAAAGTCTTTGTTCAGCAGTTGCAGTGCACACATTACATCTGCTCTAAAGTTGGGGTACTGTTGCAAATTCCCATCGAAGTGAGAGACCAGACCGCCTGTTCGTCTCCCCAACCCAATCCCCTCCGGTTTGGGTGTCAGTTGCCCTTGCTTCGTAAGCACTTCCAACCTGACCTGGAGATCCCTGTAGGCGGCAGCTGCGTCCTCCTCTCTCTTCCTGGATGCAAGAGCCTCGGCATTCAGTCGTGACACTGCTTCTCTGAGTTCCGCTATCTGCTGTTCGGCCGTCATATTGTCTGCCGTTCGTGAGCTCGCTAGTAGGCACCCGCTTTCTCTCCTCTCCGCGAGGCCGTAGATGCCCACAATTTAAGAGATGGAGCTTACTGTCAGAGCTGCTTCCAGATCCTAGCTCACAGAGGATCACGCTAGCCAGCGATCATTAAACAAAAGTCTTTATTGAGTTACAGTTTCCATTCTCAAGCTGCTGCGTGCAACTCTACGTCTCATGGTTAGATCGGCGAAGCTCCATCTGAGTCTCCGCCCCCTGTACACCAGTTTAAGATTCTAGCCTTACTCCACCTCTTCCGTCTCTCTTTTCTCCTCTGGGTCCTGCTACCCCCCGGGGTCCCTTCCTTCCTGGATTCTTCTGACGCTGACGTTGACCCCCCTGACTCCTCCCCGTCTTTTCGGCGGGCTTTGGGACCTGGCTCCCTATCCGGGCTGCCAACTGCACCGCCCTCCTGTACATTTGAACTTGGCGCGCGCGCCCAGCCTTCAACCTTCCTCTCGACCGTTTCCTCGCTCCCCGATGGAGGCGTGGCCAATCCTGACTCATGTCCTCCCACTGGCAGTGCGCCGCCTGATCCCGATGCCTGGGACTCCTCCCCCCTACTGCACTCTGGTGTGGACGCTGGTCCTGATTTCCAACTGCTTCTCTCTGAGTCCCCTCTGGCCCCTTCTTCCTGGGGTGTCCCCCTCGGCACCCCCCTTGCTCTGACCATGGGAGCCCCTTTCTGTGAATCTTCCGATTCGCTGGAAAGACTCAGAGACCTCGGACCTCTGTCATCGCTAACATTACCTTCGGACTCCTCCCCCTCGCTCTCTATTTCCTCCCTTTCCTGTGCCTCTGCTCCTGAACCCCTGACACTTACGCTGGCCCTCCCTTGCTTCAGTCCATGTATCTGCTGCCGAGCAAGATCCACGTCAATGCTTGATAAAAAGCACCCATCCATCGCTTTAATAAAGGCATCCGCATTTTGGAGCGCCGGATCCTTATCTCTCCACAAATTGCGCAGCCATGCTTTAGCATCTCCATGCAAATGGGACATGATGAATCCCACCTTCTCTTGCTCATCTCTAAAGTCTTTGTTCAGCAGTTGCAGTGCACACATTACATCTGCTCTAAAGTTGGGGTACTGTTGCAAATTCCCATCGAAGTGAGAGACCAGACCGCCTGTTCGTCTCCCCAACCCAATCCCCTCCGGTTTGGGTGTCAGTTGCCCTTGCTTCGTAAGCACTTCCAACCTGACCTGGAGATCCCTGTAGGCGGCAGCTGCGTCCTCCTCTCTCTTCCTGGATGCAAGAGCCTCGGCATTCAGTCGTGACACTGCTTCTCTGAGTTCCGCTATCTGCTGTTCGGCCGTCATATTGTCTGCCGTTCGTGAGCTCGCTAGTAGGCACCCGCTTTCTCTCCTCTCCGCGAGGCCGTAGATGCCCACAATTTAAGGGATGGAGCTTACTGTCAGAGCTGCTTCCAGATCCTAGCTCACAGAGGATCACGCTAGCCAGCGATCATTAAACAAAAGTCTTTATTGAGTTACAGTTTCCATTCTCAAGCTGCTGCGTGCAACTCTACGTCTCATGGTTAGATCGGCGAAGCTCCATCTGAGTCTCCGCCCCCTGTACACCAGTTTAAGATTCTAGCCTTACTCCACCTCTTCCGTCTCTCTTTTCTCCTCTGGGTCCTGCTACCCCCCGGGGTCCCTTCCTTCCTGGATTCTTCTGACGCTGACGTTGACCCCCCTGACTCCTCCCCGTCTTTTCGGCGGGCTTTGGGACCTGGCTCCCTATCCGGGCTGCCAACTGCACCGCCCTCCTGTACATTTGAACTTGGCGCGCGCGCCCAGCCTTCAACCTTCCTCTCGACCGTTTCCTCGCTCCCCGATGGAGGCGTGGCCAATCCTGACTCATGTCCTCCCACTGGCAGTGCGCCGCCTGATCCCGATGCCTGGGACTCCTCCCCCCTACTGCACTCTGGTGTGGACGCTGGTCCTGATTTCCAACTGCTTCTCTCTGAGTCCCCTCTGGCCCCTTCTTCCTGGGGTGTCCCCCTCGGCACCCCCCTTGCTCTGACCATGGGAGCCCCTTTCTGTGAATCTTCCGATTCGCTGGAAAGACTCAGAGACCTCGGACCTCTGTCATCGCTAACATTACCTTCGGACTCCTCCCCCTCGCTCTCTATTTCCTCCCTTTCCTGTGCCTCTGCTCCTGAACCCCTGACACTTACGCTGGCCCTCCCTTGCTTCAGTCCATGTATCTGCTGCCGAGCAAGATCCACGTCAATGCTTGATAAAAAGCACCCATCCATCGCTTTAATAAAGGCATCCGCATTTTGGAGCGCCGGATCCTTATCTCTCCACAAATTGCGCAGCCATGCTTTAGCATCTCCATGCAAATGGGACATGATGAATCCCACCTTCTCTTGCTCATCTCTAAAGTCTTTGTTCAGCAGTTGCAGTGCACACATTACATCTGCTCTAAAGTTGGGGTACTGTTGCAAATTCCCATCGAAGTGAGAGACCAGACCGCCTGTTCGTCTCCCCAACCCAATCCCCTCCGGTTTGGGTGTCAGTTGCCCTTGCTTCGTAAGCACTTCCAACCTGACCTGGAGATCCCTGTAGGCGGCAGCTGCGTCCTCCTCTCTCTTCCTGGATGCAAGAGCCTCGGCATTCAGTCGTGACACTGCTTCTCTGAGTTCCGCTATCTGCTGTTCGGCCGTCATATTGTCTGCCGTTCGTGAGCTCGCTAGTAGGCACCCGCTTTCTCTCCTCTCCGCGAGGCCGTAGATGCCCACAATTTAAGGGATGGAGCTTACTGTCAGAGCTGCTTCCAGATCCTAGCTCACAGAGGATCACGCTAGCCAGCGATCATTAAACAAAAGTCTTTATTGAGTTACAGTTTCCATTCTCAAGCTGCTGCGTGCAACTCTACGTCTCATGGTTAGATCGGCGAAGCTCCATCTGAGTCTCCGCCCCCTGTACACCAGTTTAAGATTCTAGCCTTACTCCACCTCTTCCGTCTCTCTTTTCTCCTCTGGGTCCTGCTACCCCCCGGGGTCCCTTCTGTTATGTAGTGTAGTTTCACCCTGGGCCAACAGGGGGATACTGTATATAGTTTTCACTCAGGTCTGTAGATAGTTTTCACTCAGGTCCGCGCCAGTTATTTTAGGCGGGAACTCTGGGCTGTTGTGGTTACAATGCTGACAGCCGGCTGCCTATAAATACAGGCCGGCTGAGCTGTTCGCAGTCAGTTCTATTCCAGCTTGCCATAATAAAGAGCTACTTGAAGAAATCGCTGTGCCGGCTGCTATGTCAACCCACGACTTAACTCTGGCGACGAGGATGGGATAGATGGACATCAGAGCACAGCCAGATGCGGCCAGCCTCTGAACTGAGCTGAATCACTGAGCTGAATCACAGAGCGAAATCACTGAGCGAAATCACTGGGCAGAACCAATTCAGAGCTGACTGTTCTGGCTAGAGCACTGTGTTCCATCCATCGCCCTTCACGCCGGCATCGGAATCATGGCTTCACTTGTGCCTCTACCGCCGTTTGCGCCAGCCTCTGAATCATGGGACTCCTACCTCGCTCGGTTCGACTGCTACCTCCAAGCCAACGAGCTGACAGCAGTATCAAAGGATCGGAAGCGGGGCCTATTCCTCAGCCTCTGTGGGCCTGAGGTGTTTGAGACGGCCCGAGCGTTGGTTGCGCCAGAAGCAGTCCAGGCAACACCATGGGACACGATCCAAGAGAAGCTCCGCAACCACTACGCACCAAAGCCGTCCAAGATTGCTGCCCGCCATGCGTTCTACCACCGGAACCAGGCAGAGGGGGAGTCAATCAACAACTACACCACCGCCCTGCGACAGGCTGCAATGCACTGTGAGTTCCGAGATTTAGACGATGCCCTGATGGATCGAATCGTCTGCGGGGTCCGGGACATCCATCTGCAACGGCGTCTCCTAGCCAAGCCAGACCTCACGCTACAGAAAGCCATTGAGGAGGCTGTGGCCTCAGAAGCTGCTGAACGCTCCGCCCAGGAGATCCGCAAGTCCAGCAGCCCGCGTCTTGCTAGGGAGCCAGTTCCGGTGCATCATGAAGAGGCCAGCAGTGAGGAGGCATCCTCCAGTGAAGACGATGACGTGCACCAGACAAAGCGGGAGCGCAGGAAGTTCCAACAGAAGTCCAAGGGCCAACCGGAATGTGCTGGCTGCGGAGGCAACCATTCCCGTGCCAAGTGTCGATTCAGAGACGCCATCTGTAGGAAGTGTTCCAGAAGGGGCCACATCGCTAAGGTCTGCCGATCGGCTCCGTCTGACACCCCCCCTTCATCGACTCGCAAGTCCAAGTCTTCACTCCAGTCTGCCAAGGAAAGTTGTTTCGCTCTCACCAACTGCCGCTGCCCGTCTGGAACCACGATTGGCCAAACCGACTCGCCTACGCGACGCAAGCTGAATGTCACGGTGCTCATTGAAGGAGCTCCATGTGACATGGAGATCGACACCGGGTCTGCCCTGTCCATCGTGTCATGGAGCACCATCAAAAGACTGGTACCCAGAGTGTCCAAAAGGCAACTCGACTCTCACCGCGTACACCTGAGAGACTACCAGGGAAACGACATTCCCGTGGTAGGCGTTGGCCGGTTCCGGATCGCCTTCAAGGATTTTTCGGGCCTGCTCCGGTTGGTGGTGGTCGAAGGTCAGCGGCCAAGCCTCCTAGGGCTAGACTGGTTTGATGCCCTCGGCCTGGAAGTCACCGGCATCAACTGCATCTCTAACGCAGAGACTGAGGGTCTGGTCAAAGACTTTGCCGAGGTTTTTGACGGCACCTTGGGCCAATATACAGGTACGCCCATCTCCTTTAGCCTTGATCCACAAGTCGCCCCCATCAAGCTAAAGCCACGCCGGGTTCCCTTTGCTCTCAAGGCTAAGGTGGACGAACAACTGGACAAACTGATCGCCCAAGGAGTTTTGGAGCCGGTTGACCATGCAAAGTGGGAAACCCCCATCGTCACGCCTGTCAAGCCAGATGGGTCGGTGAGAATCTGCGCTGACTACAAGTGCACGATCAACAAGGCACTTCAGCAGCACGCTTATCCGGTTCCTGTTGTCCAACACCTGCTGCATTCCCTGGGTGAGGGTAAGGTCTTCGCTAAGCTGGACCTTGCCCAAGCCTATCAACAACTGCCAGTCGATGATGCCACTGCTGAAGCCCAGACGATCGTCACCCACCGGGGGGCATTCCGTTGCCGCCGGTTGCAGTTCGGGGTGAGTGTGGCTCCTGGCATCTTCCAAAGCCTTATGGAGCGTCTCCTGCAAGGGCTTCCAGGCGTGGTACCATATTTTGATGACGTCTTGGTGTCTGCAGACTCACACCAGCAGCTGTTCGAGCGCCTCCGTGCCGTGCTGACCAGGTTCCAGGAGGCCGGGCTCAAGGTAAAGAGGGAGAAGTGCCAGATCGCCGTTCCACAGGTAGAGTTCCTGGGCTATCTTATCGATGCCTCCGGTCTTCATCCAACCACATCCAAGATCCGCGCTATCCAGCAGGCCCCCACTCCAAAGAACAAAACGGAGTTGCAGGCATTCCTGGGGCTGCTGAACTTTTATAACATGTTCCTGCCCCACAAAGCCACAGTGGCTGAGCCTCTTCACCGACTCCTTAGCACTAAGACGCCTTGGGCCTGGGGTCATCGGGAGACGGCGGCCTTCAACGCGGTCAAGGCTCTCCTTTCTTCAGACAGTGTGCTGGTACAGTACAGTGAATCCAGGCCGCTGGTCCTTGCCTGCGACGCCTCACCTTTTGGCATCGGTGCTGTCCTTAGTCACCGTTTTCCAGATGGAAGAGAAGCACCGCTCGCCTACTTTTCCAGGACACTATCTCCGACGGAACGGAATTACAGCCAGCTCGACAAGGAGGCATTGGCACTTGTGGCTGGAGTGAAGAGGTTCCATGAATACCTCTATGGCAGGACTTTTGACCTCATCACTGACCACAAGCCACTCCTGGGCCTCCTCGCCGGTGATCGTCCAACTCCACCGGTCCTCTCACCACGCATGCTGCGATGGACTGTTTTCCTGGCTGCCTACCACTACCGGCTCATCCATCGCCCGGGGAAATCGATGGGCCATGCCGACGCCCTCAGCCGTTGCCCTCTTCCAGCATTTGTGGAAGACCCGGCTCCAGCTTCATCGCTCCTTCTGATTGAGGATCTTCCGGCAGCGCCTGTATCGGCTGCCACTGTGGCCTCCGCATCTGCCCAGGATCGCACCATCAGCCGGGTGCTCAACTGGGTGTGGAGGGGGTGGCCACAAGGGCCCTTTGCATCGGAGTTCCAGCCCTTCGCAACCAGACAACATGAACTCTCAGCTCATCGCGGCTGTCTGCTGTGGGGAGACCGCGTCGTGATTCCCCAGGGACTCCGTCAGCGCGTCCTGGAGGCTCTGCACGTTGGCCACCCGGGAATTGTCAAAATGAAGGCGTTGGCTCGGTGTTACGTCTGGTGGCCTAATATGGACGATGCCATCACTGCCTGGGTGTCCGCCTGTCAAGCGTGCCAGGAGTCGAGGCCTGCACCACCGGCAGCTAAGGGACACACCTGGGAGACGCCAAAGACACCCTGGTCGAGGGTGCACATCGATCTGGCTGGCCCCTTTCACGGCCGGACCTTTATGGTAGTGGTGGACGCCTATTCCAAATGGCTGGAGGTCGCCCTGATGCCCTCCACCACTACCGAAGCTGTCATCCGGGTGCTGCGAGGCCTGTTTGCAACGCATGGGTGTCCTGATGTCCTTGTCTCTGACAACGGACCGCAGTTCACGTCAGGCACGTTTGAGCGGTATCTTTTGGGACTGGGCATCCGCCATGCCCTAACGGCACCTTTTCATCCATCCAGCAACGGGCAAGCGGAAAGAATGGTGCGCTCGACAAAAGAGGCACTGGCGCGCCTGGACCGGGGAGACTGGCATGAGCGGGTCGCCGAATACTTGTTCGTGCAACACATCACCCCTCATGCGGCCACAGGGAGGAGTCCTGCTGAACTGCTTATGGGCCGCCGCCTCAGGTCACCGCTCGACCGGCTACACCCAGACTTTGCCGTGGCTGAACCCCCAGGCTGTGCCAACGCACCACGGTCATTTGTCCCAGGAAACCAGGTCTTTGCCCGGAACTATGTGGGGGACATCCCTTGGGTGCCGGCCACAGTAGTGGGAGTCACTGGACCTCGCTCGTACCAGGTGGCACTCGAAGACGGACGCTTGTGGCGACGGCACATAGACCAGCTTAGGCGCAGGGTTGGGGACTTGGACACTACCGAGGTGCCCCCAACTGCGTTTGCGGCTCCAGAAGAGACACGTACAGATGGCGAGGCCCCACCCACACCTCCCTCGCAAACTGCCAGCGTGGAGCCGAACCAAGCCGTTTCAGAACAGACTCAGACCACTCCACTTGCGAAGGCTCCACTCACAGCAGCGGATCCAGGGGAGTTGGTTCCAACGCCACCTAGGGTCGCACCACAGCCTCAGCGAGAACTGTGTGGCCCTCCGGACTTGGCTACCAGCCCCCGGCGGTCTGGCAGAGTTTCCAAGCGCCCAACTCATTTAAAGGACTATGTTGGGCTGCTATGTCAACCCACGACTTAACACCTTCCTTCCTGGATTCTTCTGACGCTGACGTTGACCCCCCTGACTCCTCCCCGTCTTTTCGGCGGGCTTTGGGACCTGGCTCCCTATCCGGGCTGCCAACTGCACCGCCCTCCTGTACATTTGAACTTGGCGCGCGCGCCCAGCCTTCAACCTTCCTCTCGACCGTTTCCTCGCTCCCCGATGGAGGCGTGGCCAATCCTGACTCATGTCCTCCCACTGGCAGTGCGCCGCCTGATCCCGATGCCTGGGACTCCTCCCCCCTACTGCACTCTGGTGTGGACGCTGGTCCTGATTTCCAACTGCTTCTCTCTGAGTCCCCTCTGGCCCCTTCTTCCTGGGGTGTCCCCCTCGGCACCCCCCTTGCTCTGACCATGGGAGCCCCTTTCTGTGAATCTTCCGATTCGCTGGAAAGACTCAGAGACCTCGGACCGCTGTCATCGCTAACATTACCTTCGGACTCCTCCCCCTCGCTCTCTATTTCCTCCCTTTCCTGTGCCTCTGCTCCTGAACCCCTGACAGGTTCCATCTACATAAAAAGAAGATGATAAAGCTCTGATTGGGCTTATTTCAAATAGGTGTTTTTGGGTTTAGAATGCACATTCACCCAAAAATCGCAGAGTGACATGTTTATTATCAGCCCAAACCAAGCAAAGGTGTTTTGGTTCCATCTCAATAGAAAGAGGACGAATAAGCTTGCATTGTTCTTTCGGTGTTCAGTCACCCACAAATAGCAAAGCAAAGTGTAATAAGCCTAAACAAAGCTAAATAGGTACTTTTGGGTTCCAGTTACATAGAACGAAGGCTCTTTGATTTCGCTTAATTCGTCGTGTTCTTTGGTGTTAATGCACATTGACCCAGAAATCGCAATGTGTGTGTAATGAGACCAAAATAACACAACATTGTCTTTTCGCTTCCATATGCCTAGAAAGAAGACAAATAATCATTGATCGTGCTTATTTCAATTCGCATGGGGTTTTATGGGTGTGCACCAGAATCACCCCCAACCAAAGCAAAAAGGTCTTTTGGGTTCCATCTACATAAAAAGAAGATGATAAAGCTCTGATTGGGCTTATTTCAAATAGGTGTTTTTGGGGTTAGAATGCACATTCACCCAAAAATCGCACAGTGACATGTTTATTATCAGCCCAAACCAAGCAAAGGTGTTTTGGGTCCATCTCAATAGAAAGAGGACGAATAAGCTTGCATTCTTCTTGCGGTGTTCAGTCCCCCACAAATAGCAAAGCAAAGTGTAATAAGCCTAAACAAAGCCAAACAGGTTGTTTTCGGTTGCAGCAACATAGAAAGAAGAATCTTGGATTTTGCTTATTTCGTGTTCTTTGGTGTTAATGCACATTGACCCAGAAATCGCAAAGTGTGTGTAATGAGACCAAAATAACACAACACTGTCTTTTTGCTTCCATATGCGTAGAAAGAAGACAAATAAGCTTTGATTTTGCTTATTTCAATTCGCATGGGGTTTTATGGGTGTGCACCAGAATCACCCCCAACCAAAGCGAAAAGGTCTTTTGGGTTCCATCTACATAAAAAGATGATAAAGCTCTGATTTGGCTTATTTCAAATTGGTGTTTTTGGGGTTAGAGTGCACATTCACCCAAAAATCGCAGATGATAACAGTAGGTAATTTATTAATTATTTATTATTTACAGACATATGGGAGCCACCCCCACTCTGTTGTCTCACCCATCTTTCAGCACTGATATTTCCTCCCTCTGACCCAGATTTGGCTTTCATCAGGTATCAAAAAACCTGAAGCATTTTTATTAGGCATTGTAGGAACTGATATAAATAGAAGTGATTGTAAGTTGTTTTTGTATGCAATGACGGCAGCACGAATTTTATTGGCACAAAAATGGAAGCAAGAAGAATTACCGGCGAAAGAAGAGTGGAGGATGAAACTGATGGACTATGCAGAACTGGACAAATTAACGGGAAGAATCCGAAACCGGCGGGACCAGAGATTTACAGAAGATTGGCGTAAATTTACGGACTATATGAAAAATATATATATTTTTTTTAATATAATATTTATTGGAGTTTACAATAAGAATAAATGTAACAGACGATATAACAAATATCTTAATATAGTTTCACATTTTTTTGGACTTCCTCACATCTCCCGCTCCCACTTTCATCATTATAACTTTTTACCAGCAATTTGTTATCTTATTTGCATTCTTATATCCCTTCTATATTTCATAGTCTTCTAGTTCTCAAAAAGAGTTATATTTTCTCAATCTCACTTATTTTCTTAAATCATCTAAGTTAGTGGTGCTCAATTATTTATGATCTAGCATCCTGCTTAGCATTCACTCAAGTTGCAATGTTTTTGTAAATAGTTCTTAAATTTCTTCCAATCCTCCTCAATCCTCTCTTCTCCCAGGTCACGAATTCTGCCAGTCATCTCAGCTAGTTCCATATAGTCTATCAGTTGCATCTGCCATTCTTCCAGTGTGGGTAGATCTTGAGTTTTCCAGTACTTTGCGAGAAGTATCCTTGCTGCTGTTGTTGCATACATAAAAAATGTCCGGTCCTTCTTTACCACCCCTTGGCCGACAATACCCAAAAGAAAGGCCTCTGGTTTCTTAGTGAAGGTATACTTAAATACCTTTTTCAGTTCATTATAAATCATTTCCCAGAACGCCTTCACTTTAGGGCAAGTCCACCAGAGGTGGAAAAATGTTCCTTCACACTCTTTACATTTCCAACACTTATTATCAGACAGGTGGTAAATTTTAGCAAGTTTGACTGGGGTCATATACCATCTATATATCATTTTCATTACATTTTCTTTCAAAGCATTGCATGCAGTAAATTTCAATCCAGTACTCCACAACCTTTCCCAGTCCTCAAACATAATATTATACCCAATGTCCTGTGCCCACCTTATCATAGCCGATTTGACCATTTCATCTTGTGTATTCCATTTTAACAGCAAGTTATACATCCTTGAAAGTACCTTAGTCTTTGGTTCTAACAATTCTGTTTCTAGTTTCGATTTCTCCACCTGGAACCCTAGTTTCTTGTTGTCAGGGGTTCAGGGACAGAGGCACAGGGTAGGCAGGAGATGGAGAGCGATGGGGATGAATCCCAGGACAGCGAGGAAGAGGATGACAATGACTCTAGAGATTCCATGAGTCTTTCCAGCGAATCAGAGGATTCCCAGAAGGGGGCGCCGGTGGTCAAGGCCAGGGGAGCCCCAGGGGGGACTTGTCAGGAGCAGGGGGCCAGCGGGGGATCCCAAAGTGGCAGCTGGGCGTCAGGACCAGCCTCCCCGCCAGAGTGCAGCGAAGGGGGTGGAGGTTCCAGTGTATCAGGGGAGGCGGCTCCGGCAGTAGAGAAAGGAGGGAGGTGGGAGCAAGCCACCCTCCCGGAAGGGGAGGGGAGTAGTGAAGGGAGTAGCGTAGCTGTCAAAAGGAAAGTTAGAGGTTGGGGGCGCGCGCCAAGTTCAAATGTAGAGGCGCGCGGAAGTACAGGGAGCCCGGAGGAGGGGCCAGGTCCCAAAGCCCGCAGGAGGGGGCAAGAGCAGTCTGATTCCGCGTCGGAGGAATCCAGGAGGGGCGAAACCCCAGCGGGCAGAAAGACCCTGCGGAAAAGGAAAGAGAGAAAGAGGTGGAGCAGCGCAAGCCTCTTAAACTGGTGCAGGGCGGGGACAGATTCAGAAGGGACTTCAGCGGTCTAAGCCTAGCAGACGTAGGGCTGCGCGCCTCGGATCTGAAGCAAACAATGAACTGCAATAAACACTTTTGTATATAAGAAAAGAAAGGCGTTGGTCTTTTGTGAGCTGAGACTTGAGGCAGCCCTGACACTTGTCATTTTTAAAAACTTCTTTAATCTGAGCGTAATGTAACCAGTCTCGCACTTTATCCTTCATTTTCTCCAAACTCTGCAGACTATATGAAAAATAATTGTGATGACTCGATTACATTTGTAGGTTTGCAGGAAGTTTTGTAAGGGGAATAATTTGAATTATTGCCTTATTGAATGAAAGGGATGATATCGGTTATGAGGTTAAAGGTAATATAAATTTAAGAAATGCAGGAGAAATCTTAAAGACGGGAGATCATCAGAGGAGCTAACGGAAGTCCAAAAGATTGTATAAGAGTTGGAAATTTGTAAAATGTATGACAATATAAATGTGTTTAAAACGAATATATATATATATATATATATATATATACCCATCACCAAGGGATCCTTTCAACCTGTGTTATCCTCTGAACCTACCTCACAGGGTTGTTGCAAGGAACAATGGGCGGGGCGAACCATGGACTCAATGGAGAAAGCAGGGGGAGACCAAGGCAATAGGAGTCAAACCTTGGTTGTCGAACATAATCACACAGAGTCAAACCTTGTTTGTCGAACATAATCAATTCCGGAAGCCTGTTCGGCTTCCAAAACATTAGACAACCAAAGCATGGCTTCCAGTTGGCTGCAAGAGCTTCTTGCACTCAAGCAGAAGCTGCGTTGGATGTTTGACTTCCAAAAACTGGAGCATTTACTTCCAGGTTTTCAGCATTCTGGAGCCGAAACATTCCAAAACGGAGCCGTCTGGGAACTGAGGTTTGACTGTATATGCATGCGTGTGTGCGTGCGCGCACACACACATGTATCAATTTTATAGATATATAATACACACACACACACACACACACACTCTGTAGGGGAAACACGGAAGACCACTGTAAATTCAAGGAGTTAGATGACATGTCTCTTTCGCTTTTACATCCGCGGTTTAAGGTTTGCTAAAACATGATAGTATAATTTGTTTTTCACACACCTGTGTCAGGAGTTTTCTGGGTCCCCTGTGTTCTAAGTGCTGATTGGCTAGTGGGGAGGATACCCAGTTGCAGTGAATTGGGTTGGAGACTCTCAGTTGCTCTGCATTAGTTGCACCTGGTGTCCCAGGCTGATATGAGTGATGCCTGCTAACCAGGTGCAATCAATCAAATCAAAGTTGTCTATAAAAGCTGTAGGCTGAAGGGGCTCAGTGAGTTTCTTCACAAATGGAGGTACCAGATGCTGTGAGACTGTCGGCCAAGGGGTCTCTCTCGCTGCTCTACCTGGAGCTCCGGGCAGCTGAAGGGGAGATTGTGTGCGACTCCTCTCTGGTATGCTATAATTTGTGTTTTGTATGCCTGCTGCTATCTGTTAACCTTATGCAAATAAAGCATTGCTTATTCTTCATCCACTGGCGTGCTTATTGGCTCCAGATCCAGAAATAACCCTGCCCTTGGCAGAACATATACAGCGCTTTTTTTCTGGGGGGGACGCAGGGGAATGGATACTCCTAAAACATTTTGTGAATGTACTTTTGTCCATTTACTGTATTTATTTTTCCCGGTTTGAACTATAAAATGGTGATTTTCTTGAGTCAAAATGAGAGTATCCCCAGTCACTTTTTTTAGAAAAGAAGTACTGCATAGATACACACACACATATACATATATCCATTTTATTTTTATATATTTACAAACGGACACCTATATCTAGGTATGTATATTCTTGTATATAAACTTCCGCGGCCCACCCGCACCATCCTACCGCAAAGGGGCACGAGAGGAAGGCCACTGGGGGAGAAAGGCAGGTGAGGACGAGGCGGGGGGCAGGGCTGCACCCTGGGAGAGCGGGGTCGACAGAGAGAGTGGGTGGGATAAAGAGAGAGGGCCAGCCTCGCTCGGCACGTCTCTGCTGGCCCAACGTCGCAGCGCCTCTTCCGCCCATTTCCCTCCCCTTCCTGTGCTCATGCCTCTCCTCCGGTGGCACATCCTTCCGGTACCCCTGCCCTCGCGCAACATGGCGGCAGCACAGCCTCTTCCGCCCTTCCCCCACCCCTTCCTGTCCTCTCGCCTCTCCTCCGGTGGCACCTCCTTCCGGTACCCCCTGCCCTCGCCCAACATGGCGGCAGCACAGCCTCTCCCGCCCTTCCCCCATCCCTTCCTGTCCTCTCGCCTCTCCTCCGGTGGCACCTCCTTCCGGTACCCCCTGCCCCCACCCCTTCCTGTCCTCTCGCCTCTCCTCCGGTGGCACCTCCTTCCGGTACCCCCTGCCCTCGCCCAACATGGCGGCAGCACAGCCTCTTCCGCCCTTTCCCCACCCCTTCCTGTCCTCTTGCCTCTCCTCCGGTGGCACCTCCTTCCGGTACCCCTGCCCTCGCCCAACATGGCGGCAGCACAGCCTCTTCCGCCCTTCCGAGCTAGGAGTGCAGAAAAAGGTGAAACTGCCATGAAAAGGAGAGGAGGAGTGTGTGTGTGAGTGAGTGAGTGAGTGAGAGTGAGACAGGGAGCTTCCTAGTAGAGATGGAAGGGGAACCCAAGGGTCATCTAGTCCAACCCTCTGCAAAGAAGCTCAGAGCTACAATTCCCAGGTCTTCTTTGGGAATTCTATGGGAAGTAAGAGTTTCCATATTCATGAGCATTCACTTAGAGTGCGCTCATGTTTTTACCTTTTATTGAAAGCGGTCGCAAGTGACTTGGGTGGAGTATAAATAATAAAATTATATTGCTCCCGCTGCTGTTCTCTTAGCCTAACTCAAATCCAACCCAATACCAAACCTTAATCCTAATGCTCACCCTAACTCAAACCTAATCCTCACTCTAACCCTAACCTTAACCCAAACCTAAGCCTCAGTCTAAACCTAAACCTAATTTAACCCTAACCCTAAGTAATAAAATTATATTTCTTCTGCTGCTGTTCTTCTCTTACCGTAACTCAACCCCAACTCTAACTCCTAATCCTAATCCAACTCAAACCCAACTCTCACTGTAACCCTAACCTTTACCCAAACCTAATCCTAAACGCTTTGCTTCTTTTTGTGGTGTTTTGTGTTATTGCTTCATTTCGTAGGTTATGAGGCTTTCTTTGTTTCTTGTGGTGTTGCTTCATTTAGCAGTTTTTTAATTGGCTTTTGTGTTTCTTTTGGTATTGCATCATCGTCATAGGTTGTTTGGATTTCTGATTAATTTGCTTTGGATTTCTGGTAGCTCTGCTTCTTTATGATTTGTTTCTGTGTTTCTGGTGTTTTGGCTTGGTTATGTCATAAAATTGAAGAAATACCACCAGAAGCACAAAAACCAAGAAATATTCCCAAAATGAGGCAAAACCAGGAGACATGAAAACCAAGCCAAATCAATGGAAAAGAAACAATCTCACCCAAAACCGCAGAACCATTCAAAGTAAAAGAAGCAAAACAATTAAATGCAAAAAAACAAGCAAAACCACCCCAAATTAAACAAATCAGCAGAAAACAAAAAAGAAGCAGTAAAACCACCAATTACAAAGCAATGCCACAAGAAACTGGAAACCAGTTTTTAAAAAGCAAAACCAGAAACTCAACAAGCATGCAATTTATGGGAGTCCAAAAGCACTTCAAGCAACAGAAATTAACCAACATAGCATACTAGTTTTCACATAGTCTTGGGTTTCTGGTGAATGTGCTTCGTTTGCAGCTGGCTTCATTTCTTTTCCATTGGTTTAGCTTGTTTTTTGGACTTTTGCCTTATTGCTTCTTTTGAGAAGTTTTCTTGTTTTTGCATTCTGGTGGTAATACTTTTGAATGCTTTGGGGGTTTCTGGTGAATCTGCTTTGTTTGGGATTGGTTGGCTTCTTTGTCAGTTTCCATTGATGTTGCTTTTACATGGTTCTTCTGCTTCTTTTCAGTAGGTTTTTGTGTTTTTAGTGGTTGATTTCATTGTTGGAATGGTCATTAGACATTTCTGGTGGTTTTGCTTCATTTCTGGCGGTTTTCCTTTTTTTCTTGGGATTATCAGATCTCATACAAATTAATATTCTCAAAGGTGCAAAACCCAAAAAACCTAGAAATGAAGCAAACTCACCATAAATCCAGCACCCAATCTGTTATGTATTAACCTTGGACCCTAGAATGCAACAACTGATTGGTCTTTTCCTGCAGGCCAATCAGGCTCCAAGAGGGAAGCAGAGTTAGCCAGTCAGACGGGACTCATTGTGTAAATAATGTATATAAAAGCCTGAGGTTGGGGGGGGGGGCAATAAAGAGCATGAAATACATACAAGACTCTGAGTATATTTCACAATCGTAATTTATATAAAAGAATCTATGAAATGAAAACCACAGAAAAAATTCAACATAATCCCCAAAACAAACCAGAAACAACAGAAACAAACCACATCCACCAAAGATGAGAAAACCAATTGAATAGAACCACAAGAAACCCACGCAGTAAACATCTCAGGGAAAGGCGAAATCACCCCCACACCATGCAAAACTAAGGTTTAACTGGCTTTGGGGTTTCTGCGCAATTTACCTTTTCCCTCTTGTTGGGGGTTTCTGGTGGTATTTCTTCTGCTTCTCACATTTCTGCTTCTTTTCAATTGGTTTTGGGATTCTGGTGAATTTGGATATGATTTGATTGAAGTCTCTGTCTGGCAATTTTCCTTTTTCATGAATTCCTTCCTTGTTGGGTTTCTGGTATCTCACTTTTGGTTTTCACATTTCTCTTAGTTTTGCTATGTTTCAGGTAGTTTGCTTATTTTTTGGAATTATCCAGTCTCATAAAAATGAAGCAATATCATTAGAAGCTTAAAAAGCATGAAAAAAACCCCAGGCACTAACCCTAACCCTGAACATCCACCTATCCCCTGCCCTAACCCTGATATTCTGGTCATCCATCTTGGGGATAACAATCTGGTGAGGTAAATTCAGTTGAGATCACTAAATATCTCCATCAGCTGTGCTTCCTCATCCCTGAGCTTATCATAGTTTGGTTTGGAATGTTGTAGAGGTGCTTATGGAGTGGGGGCAGCCTTCCTAAGAAGGTGGATGGGCAAGACATAAAGCTAATCATTCTACAACGACGTTTGTGTTTGAAAATGTGGCTGCTTATATCCCTCATGGCAGAATTATGTTCTGTGCCCCACAGTTGTATAGACCTGGTGGTATGCATCTTTCCGATTTGGGTTGTGACATGATTCTTAAGGATCTGCAAAGAGCTCTGTTTGAGCACTTGTGTGTTTGTGGGTGGAGGTGAACAAGCACACCTGCCCAGACTTAATTTGATTTGGTTACATTGGTCGAATCTGACTAGTTTTGCCGATCCTCAAGTTGTTATATTTAATAAATACAACCTATTTATCCACTTTTGGTTGTCTTGACTCTTCCTCCTGATGTGCTAGGAACCACTCCGTTTGGGGGGCACTGCAAAACATGCGGTTTTTACTGCAAACATTTTGCCAGACTTTGGCCTTGATTTGGAGTGAATCAGACGATGTTGGGTTTTGGGGTGACCTTATGACCCCTGTCAGTTACTTGGTTTGTCGGGCAAAATGCTACAAAAATGCTACAATGTCTGGCAAAATGCTACAAAACTTTTGCCAGACTTTGGCACCAGTTTGGAGTGAATCGGACAATGTTGGGTTTTGGATATTAATTATGAACCCCGGTTTGATGTATCAATTACTCTGTTTATGGGGTGTTACAAAATGTGGGGGTTTTGCTGCAAAACTTTTGCCAAACATCAGTTTTGATGGGATCCCTGATTTGGGGGTTTGTAGTTAAATGAAGCATTCTTTCAGTGCTTCTCGGGAAATGTGCAGTTTCTGTCAGATCAAACTAATACTACTGGATAAAATTATATGGTTGTTGATTATCAGACAGTTCTCCCATTTATCAAGGAAAACGTCTGTTATGGGTGGCTTTTGCTTGGTGTGTGTGACTGTTGACAGACAGATTTGAAAAGGAACACAGCTTCCTCTGTATGTCTCACAGTAACTTACTGGCCTTTTTGATTATGCAGTCGGCTCACCCAACACTTCCAGCTGGATTCCGAGGACAGGAAATGATTCTGCTAAAGGCTTTCTGTGAATATACCGGTAATTCCAGTTGATTTGTTTTAATGGTCACATAAAGGCACTTTCTTTGGTTATAAAATGATGTTGTGAGTCTTATATCTGAGCAGTCAATAAACTCCCTCCCCCACAGAAACGCTTGTCTTACTTCTTCTTCTTCTTGGCATCCATACTTACATGTTTGTTTAAAGAAAGACTAACCCCACCCCGAACCCCACCTCCAGCTTTCATCTTATTATTCTAGTGACTAGTCAGTGTTCATAGCAACAGTTGCTTGTGTTACTAGACAAACTGCCCTGAAAGACAGTTACTATGAACTACATGTGTCTTCTTGATATATAAAGTTGTTGCTAGTTTCTGCAAAACACTTCTTTCAACAATCTTTCAACAAGAAATAAATGAATAGGAGGCTGCTCTAAGGAAGAAGTGTGATTACATCTGGAATATCAGACTCTCTGTATTTTTGTTTATTTACTTGATTTAGGGGTGGCTGCTTCACCCCCTGGCTATGCCCATGTCCCCAACTAACTGAGCTTCTTGGGATCATCCTGTCATGCTGTGAGCTACTACATTATCCTGCACTTTACAGAACCTTCCTTAGAGAATAAAAAACTGAGGCAAATTTCCAGTCTAAACAGGCTACACAAAAAGAAACAGCAGCGATTCTTTACACGGACACTGGCACCAGAGCCTGCAATAAACCCAGATGCCAACTTCGCTGCCACATACACCCGGACAACACCATTACTGGCCCCAACAACATCACACATACCATCTCGGGACTATTTAATTGCTCATCGTCTAACATTGTGTATGCCATCAAATGCCAACAGTGTCCTTCAGCTCTCTATATTGGACAAACAGGCCAAACCTTACGCCAAAGAATAAACGGACATAAATCTGACATCAAGAATCACAAAACAGAGAAACCAGTAGGAGAACACTTCAATCTCCCAGGACATTCTATACAAGATCTCAGAGTAGCTGTTTTACTACAAAGGAATTTCAGAAATAGACTGGAAAGAGAAGCTGCTGAATTACAACTCATTACCAAACTTAAAACAATGGAGAAACCTGGTCTGAACAGAGACATCGGATTCTTATCTCATTATACATGACTGTCAGAGCTGCTTCCAGATCCTAGCTCACAGAGGATCACGCTAGCCAGCGATCATTAAATAAAAGTCTTTATTGAGTTACAGTTTCCATTCTCAAGCTGCTGCGTGCAACTCTACGTCTCATGGTTAGATCGGCGAAGCCCCATCTGAGTCTCCGCCCCTTGTACACCAACTTAATATCCTAGCCTTGCTCCACCTTTTCCGCCTGACTGTTCTTCTCTGGGTCCCTCTGCCCCCCGGGGTCTCTTCCTTCCGGGATTCCTCTGACGCTGACGCTGACCCCCCTGACTCTTCTCCCTCCTTTCGGCGGGCTTTAGGACCTGGCTCCCTTTCCGGGCTGCCTACTGCGCCACCTTCCTGTGCATTTGAACTTGGCACGCGCGCCCAACCTTCCACCTTCCGTCTGACCGTTTCTTCGCTCCCCGATGGAGGTGTGGCCACTCCTGACTCGTGCCCTCCCCCCTGTTGTGAGCTGCCAGCGCTTGATCCCTGGCGCCCTTCCTCTTCCCTGCTCTCTGGCGGTGACGCTGGTCCTGATTTCCAACTGCTCCCCTCTGAGTCCCCTCTGGCTCTATCTTCCTGGGGTGTCCCCCTAGGCTCCCCCCTTGCCCTGGCCACTGGTGCTCCTTTCTGTGAATCTTCTGATTCACTGGAAAGACTCGGAGATCTCGGGTCGTCGTCATCACTCATCTTTTCTTCTGCCTCCTCTCCCTCGCTCTCTGTTTCCTCCCTTGCCCTTGCCTCTGCTCCTGAACCCCTGACATCCATCCCCCCCTCGAAGCCCCCTCTTCCCCCCTCCCCTCCTTCCGGTGCGGGATCTGGGTGCTGCCGTGTCAGGGGGACGAATGTCGGATACAGTTCGCTTCCCGTGGCGGGTCGCCATCCGAAGTCTTCCGGTTCTTCCTCCCTGCTCTCGTTGACGACGGTCACCTCCGCTTCCATCTCTGTGCCGCCGTGCTCGAAACCCGGGTCGTCCCCGAAAACGTCCATGTCCGTCTCTCCCTCGTTGCCTTCTGGAGACGTTGCTCGTCCTGGACCCTCCAGCCACCTTCTGCGGAACTGCTCCTCTGGTCGATCATCCCACCAATACGAGGGTTCTGAAGCAGATCCCGAGGGTGACCCCTCTGGGGAACGGGCGTCTCGTGTCGGTTCCTCGTCCGAGTCGAACCCCCGGAACGTGCTGGCTGAAAGCGTGGGCGTGAAAAGCCAGTCGTCGAAAAAGTCTGCTGGCATTGGCCTATGTGGGAAGAGGGCATGAAACTCTTCTTTGAGCAGAGGTTCGTCTAAAGCGTAGCCCGGCACCCAGCTGTTGGCACTGGCCGGGGTGCCCTCCTTGGCGAGAAGGTATTCTACCCCCTCTTCCCCCCATCTGGAGTCCAAAATCTCCGTGACTTCGTTGATGAGCTCCTCCTGTGCCACTCCCCCTTGCCCGGTTCTCTCTCGGAGCGGACCCGGTGCCGTTCCTGGTTCCTGAAACCTGTGAGGTGCCTTGTAGGGAGTGAGCACCGATCTGTGGAACACCGGATGCATTCTGGAACCCTCCGGAAGAGCCAGCCTGAAAGCCACCGGGTTGACCTGTTCGTCGACTTGGTAGGGCCCCAGTTGTTTATGCCCTAGTTTCTTCTTCGCCAACGACCTGGCCGGCACTGCGTGGGCTGCTAACCAGACCCAGTCTCCCACATGGATCTCTTCGCCAACCCTTCTGTGTTTGTCCGCTTGTACCTTGTATGCGTGTTTAGCCAGCTCCAGGTGCCGCCGTAGCTGATCGTGGACCTCCTGCAACTCCGACGCGAACGCATCTGCTGTCTGCGGCTCCCCCTCCCCCATTCTTTCCAGTCCCGGGAAGGTTCTAGGGTGCCTCCCGTTGTTGGCGAAGAACGGCGTGACCCCCGTGGACACGTGCTTCGTGTTGTTGTAGGCGAACTCGGCGAGAGGCAGGTAATCCACCCACGTCGCAGGCTGTTGATTCGCATAACATCTCAGGTACTGCTGCATGATGGCATTGACCCGCTCCGCTTGCCCGTTGGTCTGCGGGTGTCTAGCCGACGCCAGGTTGATCTTGACGTTCAGGAAGCCCATCAGCCTCTGCCAGAAGTTTGAGATGAACTGTCGCCCTCGGTCGGACAGAATAGACCGCGGCAGACCGTGAACCTTGAACACGTGGTCTATGAACAGTTTGGCGGTTTGTTCCGCCGTGGCCACCTTCGCACACGGAATGAAATGTGCCATCTTGGAGAACAAATCCACCACCACCAGCACAGCCGTCTTGCCCCTCGAGCTGGGCAGATCCGTGACAAAGTCCAGGGCCACTCTCTCCCATGGCTCGAACGGAGTTTGCAGCGGTTCCAGCAGTCCGGCCGGCGGTCTGTGCACTGGTTTGGCCCTCTGGCAGGTGTCACACCTCGCCACGTAGTCCGCGACTTCCCCTCTCATTCCGGGCCACCAGAAGTCTCTGGCTACTAATTCCACCGTCTTCTCCTTGCCAAAGTGCCCGGCAGTGGGCGCGTCGTGCAGCTGCTGCAGTACTTTGGCGCGAAGTTCGTCTCCCGGCACGTAGATGGCCCCTTTACGGATGAGCAAACCATCTCGCAGCTGGAACTCGTCGGTCGCTGCCGTGCCCCTGTGCACCTCTGCCATCTTTGCTTGCGCGAAGGAGTCATCCTGCAACGCTCGTCGCACCGCATCCAGGTCAACTGTTGCCGCCGCGCACGCCCACACTGTCGGTGCGAAGATGTGCATGGCGGCTGCTGGCGTTGCCTCCTCCAGATACTGTGGCTTACGGGAGAGAGCATCCGCCATGATGTTGGTGTCCCCCGGGACATACTCTATTCGGAAGTCGAAATTCGCAAAGAACTCAGCCCAACGTATCTGCCTCTGGTTCAGGAACTGTGCCGTGCGCCAGTGCTCTAGATTCTTGTGGTCCGTGCAGACCTGCACCGTGTGCTTGGCGCCGATCAGGAAGTGCCTCCACGCTTTGAACGCTGCATGAATGGCCAGCAACTCCCTGTCCCAGATGGTGTAGTTCTGTTCGGACTTGCTGAGCTTCCTTGAGTAAAACGCTCCCGGCCTCCAAACCCCCTGCGGGTCTTTCTGCAGCAGGACTGCTCCCACGGCTCTGTCCGAAGCGTCTGTCTCCACCCTCATCGGCCTGCTGGGGTTGACATGAAGCAGCTGCTCTTCCGACGCGAAGAGACGCTTGAGTGCCTGAAAGGACTGCTCCGCCTGCTCTGTCCAGATGAACTTCTTTTTCTTGGAGCTGAGCGTGTCCGTGATGGCCGCTGTCTGCATCGCAAAGCCTTTGATAAACTTGCGATAGAAGTTCGCGAAGCCGACAAACCGTTGGACCTCCTTCCGGTTGCGTGGGCTTTTCCAATCCAACACTGCTCGGACCTTGGCGCTGTCCATGGCGAGCCCTTTATCAGACAACTTGTAGCCCAGGAAATCCACCTCCGTCACGTCGAATTGGCACTTCTCCAGCTTGGCGTAAAGCCTATGTTGCTGTAGCCTGCTCAGCACTTCCTTGACGTGTCTGTCATGCTCCTGCTGCGATTCCGAAAAGATCAGGATGTCATCCAAGAAACAGACGCACGTTTTGTAGAGGAGCCCCGCCAACACGTGATGCATGAAAGCTTGAAAAACGTGGGAGCCATTTTGCAATCCAAAAGGCATAACTCTATATTCGTAGGTGCCCAGGGGCGTGAACATGGCTGTCTTCCACTCATCTCCCTCCCGCATGCGAATGAGGTTGTATGCCCCTCGCAGGTCCAACTTGGTGAACACTCTGCCCTTCCGTACCTTTGCGAGGAGGTCGTCGATTCGGGGCATGGGGAAGTCCGATGGCTTGGTCACACTGTTCAAGATGCGAAAGTCCACTACAAGTCTTTTTTGGGGCGTGTCCCGCTTCTTAACAAAGAATACCGGACTGCCCCCCGCTGCCTTGGACTCTCGGATGAAACCGCGCTCCAAATTATGATCTATGAACTCTTTGAGTTCCTGCAGTTCGTCCTCAGACATGGAATACAGCTTCCCTTTGGGCAGCGCCGCCCCCGGCAGCAGGTCAATTTTGCAGTCATATGGTCTGTGGGGGGGTAGCCTGTCTGCCTCTTTCTCGCAGAAAACCTCCAAAAATTCTGCATACTTGTGGGGAACCGCTTGCAGCGTGCCTAGCTGCAGCTGTGACTCCTCTTCCCCTCCTTCCTGCCTGGGCACGATGCAGTGTTCAGCGCAAAAGGAAGAGCCGAAGGTCAGCTGCCTCTGGTACCAAGCCAGCGTCGGGCTGTGCTTGTCCAGCCAACTCATGCCCAATACAATGGGCGTGTCCGATAGTTGAGTGACATTGAAGCTGATGATTTCCCTGTGATTCCCAAGTCGCATCACCATTGGTGGCGTCTGCTGCACCACTTGCCCCCCTAGCAGCTCCCTGCCATCCACCGTGACAACCTGCAGGGGCAGCGTGGCAGGCAGCAACTGTATAGCGTGCCGGTCGACAAAGTCCTGCCCTATAAAGTCCGCATTGCTTCCGGAGTCAATGGTGATTGGCACGTCCATGGTGATTCCATTGGGCAGCTGGAGCGACGCGGTGAGCTTCACTACCGGTTTGGGCGGGAGGGGGTCCATGGGCTGTAAAATCTCTGGGGACTGCTTCACTGACACGTCTGGTTGGGCCCCAGTGCCTCTTCTTCCAACCAGACTCCTTCGTTTCCCTGCTGTGGTTGTCCTTGCTGCGTTGCTGCAGTTACCATTGCTGAGGCTGCAGTGTGCTTGTGGAGCCTCTGGGGACACTCTTTCGCCATATGCTGTGGATCATCGCAGATGTAACACTTCCTGTTCCCTCTAGGAGGCTTCGCTTTCACTGCTGCCGGTGCTAGGGCTCTGGCTGCTGACTGAGCCCTTGCACCTCCAACCTCCATAGGTTCCGCTCCTCCTCCTGGCGGAGGCGTGGATTGCGCACGCGCTGCTTCTCTGGGAAGGAAGGAGGAGCCCCTGGCTGGTTCGCGCCCTCCACGCCCTTCGTCCCTGCTCCACGGACGTCCTTCCAGCCGCACCCCCACCGCCAGCGCCCTCTGAACGATCTCCTGCGTGGTCCGGGGTCTCTCCCCCCTCGCAATTTCATCTTTAACCGAGCCGTGCAATCCCTCCCAAAACAGGTCTCTTACAGGAGCCGAATCTCTGTCCCATTCCAGGGCACTGACCAAAGCGAAAAAGCGGGCATGGTACTGCCTTACGCTGGCCCTCCCTTGCTTCAGTCCATGTATCTCCTGCCGAGCAAGATCCACGTCAATGCTTGATAAAAAGCACCCATCCATCGCTTTAATAAAGGCATCCGCATTTTGGAGCGCCGGATCCTTATCTCTCCACAAATTGCGCAGCCATGCTTTAGCATCTCCATGCAAATGGGACATGATGAATCCCACCTTCTCTTGCTCATCTCTAAAGTCTTTGTTCAGCAGTTGCAGTGCACACATTACATCTGCTCTAAAGTTGGGGTACTGTTGCAAATTCCCATCGAAGTGAGAGACCAGACCGCCTGTTCGTCTCCCCAACCCAATCCCCTCCGGTTTGGGTGTCAGTTGCCCTTGCTTCGTAAGCACTTCCAACCTGACCTGGAGATCCCTGTAGGCGGCAGCTGCGTCCTCCTCTCTCTTCCTGGATGCAAGAGCCTCGGCATTCAGTCGTGTCACTGCTTCTCTGAGTTCCACTATCTGCTGTTCGGCCGTCATGTTGTCTGCCGTTCGTGAGCTCGCTAGTAGGCACCCGCTTTCTCTCCTCTCCGCGAGGACGTAGATGCCCACAATCTGAGATGGGGCTTACTGTCAGAGCTGCTTCCAGATCCTAGCTCACAGAGGATCACGCTAGCCAGCGATCATTAAATAAAAGTCTTTATTGAGTTACAGTTTCCATTCTCAAGCTGCTGCGTGCAACTCTACGTCTCATGGTTAGATCGGCGAAGCCCCATCTGAGTCTCCGCCCCTTGTACACCAACTTAATATCCTAGCCTTGCTCCACCTTTTCCGCCTGACTGTTCTTCTCTGGGTCCCTCTGCCCCCCGGGGTCTCTTCCTTCCGGGATTCCTCTGACGCTGACGCTGACCCCCCTGACTCTTCTCCCTCCTTTCGGCGGGCTTTAGGACCTGGCTCCCTTTCCGGGCTGCCTACTGCGCCACCTTCCTGTGCATTTGAACTTGGCACGCGCGCCCAACCTTCCACCTTCCGTCTGACCGTTTCTTCGCTCCCCGATGGAGGTGTGGCCACTCCTGACTCGTGCCCTCCCCCCTGTTGTGAGCTGCCAGCGCTTGATCCCTGGCGCCCTTCCTCTTCCCTGCTCTCTGGCGGTGACGCTGGTCCTGATTTCCAACTGCTCCCCTCTGAGTCCCCTCTGGCTCTATCTTCCTGGGGTGTCCCCCTAGGCTCCCCCCTTGCCCTGGCCACTGGTGCTCCTTTCTGTGAATCTTCTGATTCACTGGAAAGACTCGGAGATCTCGGGTCGTCGTCATCACTCATCTTTTCTTCTGCCTCCTCTCCCTCGCTCTCTGTTTCCTCCCTTGCCCTTGCCTCTGCTCCTGAACCCCTGACAATGACTAAGCCATTTCTCACCTTCTCACCCCATGCCTTTTCCTGTAAGACCTATTACAGTCGTTAAGAGTCGTCAACAGGCTCATCTCAGCTATCTGCCAATCTCCGATTCCCACCACCCTTCTAAGTAATACCCCTCCCCACCTTCTCAATATATAGAAGGATCTGGTAACTTCTGTTTCAGTGTATCTGAAGAAGTGTGCATGCACACGAAAGCTTATACCAAGAACTAACTTAGTTGGTCTTTAAGGTGCTACAGGAAGGAATTTTTTTACAGCGATTCTTTATGTATGACTTGTGCTTGAGCGCCTGATATCTCAGAAAATCAACATCAGTGTTGGGGTGGGTGCGTCAGGGCATTTCCAAAATGTTATTGTCAGAGCTGCTTCCAGATCCTAGCTCACAGAGGATCACGCTAGCCAGCGATCATTAAATAAAAGTCTTTATTGAGTTACAGTTTCCATTCTCAAGCTGCTGCGTGCAACTCTACGTCTCATGGTTAGATCGGCGAAGCCCCATCTGAGTCTCCGCCCCTTGTACACCAACTTAATATCCTAGCCTTGCTCCACCTTTTCCGCCTGACTGTTCTTCTCTGGGTCCCTCTGCCCCCCGGGGTCTCTTCCTTCCTAGATTCCTCTGACGCTGACCCCCCTGACTCTTCTCCCTCCTTTCGGCGGGCTTTAGGACCTGGCTCCCTTTCCGGGCTGCCTACTGCCCCACCTTCCTGTGCATTTGAACTTGGCACGCGCGCCCAACCTTCCACCTTCCGTCTGACCGTTTCTTCGCTCCCCGATGGAGGTGTGGCCACTCCTGACTCGTGCCCTCCCCCCTGTTGTGAGCTGCCAGCGCTTGATCCCTGGCGCCCTTCCTCTTCCCTGCTCTCTGGCGGTGACGCTGGTCCTGATTTCCAACTGCTCCCCTCTGAGTCCCCTCTGGCTCTATCTTCCTGGGGTGTCCCCCTAGGCTCCCCCCTTGCCCTGGCCACTGGTGCTCCTTTCTGTGAATCTTCTGATTCACTGGAAAGACTCGGAGATCTCGGGTCGTCGTCATCACTCATCTTTTCTTCTGCCTCCTCTCCCTCGCTCTCTGTTTCCTCCCTTGCCCTTGCCTCTGCTCCTGAACCCCTGACATCCATCCCCCCCTCGAAGCCCCCTCTTCCCCCCTCCCCTCCTTCCGGTGCGGGATCTGGGTGCTGCCGTGTCAGGGGGACGAATGTCGGATACAGTTCGCTTCCCGTGGCGGGCCGCCATCCGAAGTCTTCCGGTTCTTCCTCCCTGCTCTCGTTGACGACGGTCACCTCCGCTTCCATCTCTGTGCCGCCGTGCTCGAAACCCGGGTCGTCCCCGAAAACGTCCATGTCCGTCTCTCCCTCGTTGCCTCCTGGAGACGTTGCTCGTCCTGGACCCTCCAGCCACCTTCTGCGGAACTGCTCCTCTGGTCGATCATCCCACCAATACGAGGGTTCTGAAGCAGATCCCGAGGGTGACCCCTCTGGGGAACGGGCGTCTCGTGTCGGTTCCTCGTCCGAGTCGAACCCCTGGAACGTGCTGGCTGAAAGCGTGGGCGTGAAAAGCCAGTCGTCGAAAAAGTCTGCTGGCATTGGCCTATGTGGGAAGAGGGCATGAAACTCTTCTTTGAGCAGAGGTTCGTCTAAAGCGTAGCCCGGCACCCAGCTGTTGGCACTGGCCGGGGTGCCCTCCTTGGCGAGAAGGTATTCTACCCCCTCTTCCCCCCATCTGGAGTCCAAAATCTCCGTGACTTCGTTGATGCGCTCCTCCTGTGCCACTCCCCCTTGCCCGGTTCTCTCTCGGAGCGGACCCGGTGCCGTTCCTGGTTCCTGAAACCTGTGAGGTGCCTTGTAGGGAGTGAGCACCGATCTGTGGAACACCGGATGCATTCTGGAACCCTCCGGAAGATCCAGCCTGAAAGCCACCGGGTTGACCTGTTCGTCGACTTGGTAGGGCCCCAGTTGTTTATGCCCTAGTTTCTTCTTCGCCAACGACCTGGCCGGCACTGCGTGTGCTGCTAACCAGACCCAGTCTCCCACATGGATCTCTTCGCCAACCCTTCTGTGTTTGTCCGCTTGTACCTTGTATGCGTGTTTAGCCAGCTCCAGGTGCCGCCGCAGCTGATCGTGGACCTCCTGCAACTCCGACGCGAACGCATCTGCTGTCTGCGGCTCCCCCTCCCCCATTCTTTCCAGTCCCGGGAAGGTTCTAGGGTGCCTCCCGTTGTTGGCGAAGAACGGCGTGACCCCCGTGGACACGTGCTTCGTGTTGTTGTAGGCGAACTCGGCGAGAGGCAGGTAATCCACCCACGTCGCAGGCTGTTGATTCGCATAACATCTCAGGTACTGCTGCATGATGACATTGACCCGTTCCGCTTGCCCGTTGGTCTGCGGGTGTCTAGCCGACGCCAGGTTGATCTTGACGTTCAGGAAGCCCATCAGCCTCTGCCAGAAGTTCGAGATGAACTGTCGCCCTCGGTCGGACAGAATAGACCGCGGCAGACCGTGAACCTTGAACACGTGGTCTATGAACAGCTTGGCGGTTTGTTCCGCCGTGGCCACCTTCGCACACGGAATGAAATGTGCCGTCTTGGAGAACAAATCCACCACCACCAGCACAGCCGTCTTGCCCCTCGAGCTGGGCAGATCCGTGACAAAGTCCAGGGCCACTCTCTCCCATGGCTCGAACGGAGTTTGCAGCGGTTCCAGCAGTCCGGCCGGCGGTCTGTGCACTGGTTTGGACCTCTGGCAGGTGTCACACCTCGCCACGTAGTCCGCGACTTCCCCTCTCATTCCGGGCCACCAGAAGTCTCTGGCTACTAATTCCACCGTCTTCTCCTTGCCAAAGTGCCCGGCAGTGGGCGCGTCGTGCAGCTGCTGCAGTACCTTGGCGCGAAGTTCGTCTCCCGGCACGTAGATGACGGATGAGCAAACCTTTACGGATGAGCAAACCATCTTGCAGCTGGAACTCGTCGGTCGCTGCCGTGCCCCTGTGCACCTCTGCCATCTTTGCTTGCGCGAAGGAGTCATCCTGCAACGCTCGTCGCACCGCATCCAGGTCAACTGTTGCCGCCGCGCACGCCCACACTGTCGGTGCGAAGATGTGCATGGCGGCCGCTGGCGTTGCCTCCTCCAGATACTGTGGCTTACGGGAGAGAGCATCCGCCATGATGTTGGTGTCCCCCGGGACATACTCTATTCGGAAGTCGAAATTCGCAAAGAACTCAGCCCAACGTATCTGCCTCTGGTTCAGGAACTGTGCCGTGCGCCAGTGCTCTAGATTCTTGTGGTCCGTGCAGACCTGCACCGTGTGCTTGGCGCCGATCAGGAAGTGCCTCCACGCTTTGAACGCTGCATGAATGGCCAGCAACTCCCTGTCCCAGATGGTGTAGTTCTGTTCGGACTTGCTGAGCTTCCTTGAGTAAAACGCTCCCGGCCTCCAAACCCCCTGCGGGTCTTTCTGCAGCAGGACTGCTCCCACGGCTCTGTCCGAAGCGTCTGTCTCCACCCTCATCGGCCTGCTGGGGTTGACATGAAGCAGCTGCTCTTCCGACGCGAAGAGACGCTTGAGTGCCTGAAAGGACTGCTCCGCCTGCTCTGTCCAGATGAACTTCTTTTTCTTGGAGCTGAGCGTGTCCGTGATGGCCGCTGTCTGCATCGCAAAGCCTTTGATAAACTTGCGATAGAAGTTCGCGAAGCCGACAAACCGTTGGACCTCCTTCCGGTTGCGTGGGCTTTTCCAATCCAACACTGCTCGGACCTTGGCGCTGTCCATGGCGAGCCCTTTATCAGACAACTTGTAGCCCAGGAAATCCACCTCGGTCACGTCGAATTGGCACTTCTCCAGCTTGGCGTAAAGCCTATGTTGCTGTAGCCTGCTCAGCACTTCCTTGACGTGTCTGTCATGCTCCTGCTGCGATTCCGAAAAGATCAGGATGTCATCCAAGAAACAGACGCACGTCTTGTAGAGGAGCCCCGCCAACACGTGATGCATGAAAGCTTGAAAAACGTGGGAGCCATTTTGCAATCCAAAAGGCATAACTCTATATTCGTAGGTGCCCAGGGGCGTGAACATGGCTGTCTTCCACTCATCTCCCTCCCGCATGCGAATGAGGTTGTATGCCCCTCGCAGGTCCAACTTGGTGAACACTCTGCCCTTCCGTACCTTTGCGAGGAGGTCGTCGATTCGGGGCATGGGGAAGTCCGATGGCTTGGTCACACTGTTCAAGATGCGAAAGTCCACTACAAGTCTTTTTTGGGGCGTGTCCCGCTTCTTAACAAAGAATACCGGACTGCCCCCCGCTGCCTTGGACTCTCGGATGAAACCGCGCTCCAAATTATGATCTATGAACTCTTTGAGTTCCTGCAGTTCGTCCTCAGACATGGAATACAGCTTCCCTTTGGGTAGCGCCGCCCCCGGCAGCAGGTCAATTTTGCAGTCATATGGTCTGTGGGGGGGTAGCCTGTCTGCCTCTTTCTCGCAGAAAACCTCCAAAAATTCTGCGTACTTGTGGGGGACCGCTTGCAGCGTGCCTAGCTGCAGCTGTGACTCCTCTTCCCCTCCTTCCTGCCTGGGCACGATGCAGTGTTCAGCGCAAAAGGAAGAGCCGAAGGTCAGCTGCCTCTGGTACCAAGCCAGCGTCGGGCTGTGCTTGTCCAGCCAACTCATGCCCAATACAATGGGCGTGTCCGATAGTTGAGTGACATTGAAGCTGATGATTTCCCTGTGATTCCCAAGTCGCATCACCATTGGTGGCGTCTGCTTCACCACTTGCCCCCCTAGCAGCTCCCTGCCATCCACCGTGACAACCTGCAGGGGCAGCGTGGCAGGCAGCAACTGTATAGCGTGCCGGTCGACAAAGTCCTGCCCTATAAAGTCCGCATTGCTTCCGGAGTCAATGGTGATTGGCACGTCCATGGTGATTCCATTGGGCAGCTGGAGCGACGCGGTGAGCTTCACTACCGGTTTGGGCGGGAGGGGGTCCATGGGCTGTAAAATCTCTGGGGACTGCTTCACTGACACGTCTGGTTGGGCCCCAGTGCCTCTTCCTCCAACCAGACTCCTTCGTTTCCCTGCTGCGGTTGTCCTTGCTGCGTTGCTGCAGTTACCATTGCTGAGGCTGCAGTGTGCTTGTGGAGCCTCTGGGGACACTCTTTCGCCATATGCTGTGGATCATCGCAGATGTAACACTTCCTGTTCCCTCTAGGAGGCTTCGCTTTCACTGCTGCCGGTGCTAGGGCTCTGGCTGCTGACTGAGCCCTTGCACCTCCAACCTCCATAGGTTCCGCTCCTCCTCCTGGCGGAGGCGTGGATTGCGCACGCGCTGCTTCTCTGGGAAGGAAGGAGGAGCCCCTGGCTGGTTCGCGCCCTCCACGCCCTTCGTCCCTGCTCCACTGACGTCCTTCCAGCCGCACCCCCACCGCCAGCGCCCTCTGAACGATCTCCTGCGTGGTCCGGGGTCTCTCCCCCCTCGCAATTTCATCTTTAACCGAGCCGTGCAATCCCTCCCAAAACAGGTCTCTTACAGGAGCCGAATCTCTGTCCCATTCCAGGGCACTGACCAAAGCGAAAAAGCGGGCATGGTACTGCCTTACGCTGGCCCTCCCTTGCTTCAGTCCATGTATCTGCTGCCGAGCAAGATCCACGTCAATGCTTGACAAAAAGCACCCATCCATCGCTTTAATAAAGGCATCCGCATTTTGGAGCGCCGGATCCTTATCTCTCCACAAATTGCGCAGCCATGCTTTAGCATCTCCATGCAAATGGGACATGATGAATCCCACCTTCTCTTGCTCATCTCTAAAGTCTTTGTTCAGCAGTTGCAGTGCACACATTACATCTGCTCTAAAGTTGGGGTACTGTTGCAAATTCCCATCGAAGTGAGAGACCAGACCGCCTGTTCGTCTCCCCAACCCAATCCCCTCCGGTTTGGGTGTCAGTTGCCCTTGCTTCGTAAGCACTTCCAACCTGACCTGGAGATCCCTGTAGGCGGCAGCTGCGTCCTCCTCTCTCTTCCTGGATGCAAGAGCCTCGGCATTCAGTCGTGTCACTGCTTCTCTGAGTTCCACTATCTGCTGTTCGGCCGTCATGTTGTCTGCCGTTCGTGAGCTCGCTAGTAGGCACCCTCTTTCTCTCCTCTCCGCGAGGACGTAGATGCCCACAATCTAGGGATGGAGCTTACTGTCAGAGCTGCTTCCAGATCCTAGCTCACAGAGGATCACGCTAGCCAGCGATCATTAAATAAAAGTCTTTATTGAGTTACAGTTTCCATTCTCAAGCTGCTGCGTGCAACTCTACGTCTCATGGTTAGATCGGCGAAGCCCCATCTGAGTCTCCGCCCCTTGTACACCAACTTAATATCCTAGCCTTGCTCCACCTTTTCCGCCTGACTGTTCTTCTCTGGGTCCCTCTGCCCCCCGGGGTCTCTTCCTTCCGGGATTCCTCTGACGCTGACGCTGACCCCCCTGACTCTTCTCCCTCCTTTCGGCGGGCTTTAGGACCTGGCTCCCTTTCCGGGCTGCCTACTGCCCCACCTTCCTGTGCATTTGAACTTGGCACGCGCGCCCAACCTTCCACCTTCCGTCTGACCGTTTCTTCGCTCCCCGATGGAGGTGTGGCCACTCCTGACTCGTGCCCTCCCCCCTGTTGTGAGCTGCCAGCGCTTGATCCCTGGCGCCCTTCCTCTTCCCTGCTCTCTGGCGGTGACGCTGGTCCTGATTTCCAACTGCTCCCCTCTGAGTCCCCTCTGGCTCTATCTTCCTGGGGTGTCCCCCTAGGCTCCTCCCTTGCCCTGGCCACTGGTGCTCCTTTCTGTGAATCTTCTGATTCACTGGAAAGACTCGGAGATCTCGGGTCGTCGTCATCACTCATCTTTTCTTCTGCCTCCTCTCCCTCGCTCTCTGTTTCCTCCCTTGCCCTTGCCTCTGCTCCTGAACCCCTGACAGTTATGATAGATGGAACCATGGGTGTAGCCAAGGGGGGGGGCGCAAATAAATAAAAATAAATAAAAATACATAGCTAACTGACGTTCTGCACCCCCTAACAAAAGGCCTGCCCCCACTAACAAAAATCCTGGCTATGCCCATGGATGGAGCCAACTACAGTAATTCTGGTTTTGTCCCCACCCAGAAGTGTAGCATGTGTGGGCTGTTGGGGGCACAAATGTGGCCCCGTGGGCCCTGGGCACAATTGTGTCAGGGGGCACAAACAGGTAACCCCACAGCAGGCTCCCTCATTGGTGCCTGGCTCCGTGTGAGAAGGAGCTGACCTAAGCTGCTGTGCTTCTGCTGGTCACAATTTCACCCAAAATCTGACGTTCTGCATTTCACTCAAAAATGCTGCCAAACTGTTGCAAATGCTCCCCTGAAAGGTTTTTCGGTGGAAACAACAGGGTTTTTATCATCGGAAAAACCCTCGACGTCTTAACTTGCGGAAAAATAATTTTTTAAAATAATCCCTAACCCCAACCCCAACCCCAACCCCTAAACCCTAACCCTAACCCTAACCCTAACCCTAAACCCTAACCCTAACCCTAACCCTAACCCTAACCCTAACCCTAACCCTAACCCTAACCCTAACCCAATCAAAGCTTATTCGTCTTCTTTCTATGCATATGGCAGCAAAAACAACCATTTTTCCTGTGTTTCGGATTATTTCACTTCACTTTGTGATTTTTGGGTGCACAAAGAACCTGAAACCTGGTGAAAATATCCAATAAAAGCTTATTCGTCTTCTTTTTATCCATATTGAACTAAAAGAATTCTATTTTGCTTTATTTGACATTACATGACTTCGTTTGTGACTTTTGGTTGACTATGCATCCACACCCACAAAATAGAAAAAAAGATAAATACGCCCAAACAAAGCTTATTCATCTTCTTTCTCCGCAAGCTGACAAAAAAACGTTTTTATCTACTTGCACTTTGATGTGCTTTCGAACTGCTAGGTTGGCAGGAGCTGGGACCATGCAACCGGAGCTCACCCCATCGCGGGGATTCGAACCCCCCAACCTTCTGATCGGCAAACCCTAGGCTCTGTGGTTTAACCCACAGCGCCTCCCGCGTCCCCTTTCTTTTTTTAAAAATTACTTTTTTATTCAAAATTAAAACAAAACGTATTATCCAGAAACATATCATCCTTATTTCCCCCTTTTTTCCTCCCTCCCTCCCTCCCCCCTCCCCCCACAGGACCCACCCACCCCCACCCTTCGACTCCCCTCAGTTCCAGTCTTTGATTTCTCTAAAAATGTTGTTTTTTGCATGTTACACAGTTGTATTTATCCTCAAACTGTTTAAGTAATAATTATCAATAAGAAGTTTGTGAATGTTTATTCAACCAGCCAAGGAGTCCAGTTCGCTTTGTTGTGTCTTCAAATACTTTGTAAAGGGTTTCCATTCATCTTTAAAGTCACAGTTATCCTTGTGCCGTGGCTTGTATGTCAGTTTTGCCAGTTCTGCATAGTCCATCAATTTTTTTGCCATGATTCTTTAGTTGGGGTTTCTTCAGTCTTCCATCCTTGTGCTATTAAAACTCTCGCGGCCGTTGTCGCATACATGAAGATGTTTTTCAGCTTTTTTGGCAGATCTTTCCCTACAATCCCTAATAAAAATGCTTCAGGTTTTTAAACAAATGTTAAATGGAACATTTTCTTCAATTCGTTATATATCATTTCCCAAATTTTTTAAATTACCTTACAATCCCACCACATATGATAAAATGTCCTCTCCTTTTCTTTACACTTCCAATGTAGATTTGAACTAGTTTTGTACATTTCCCCTAACTGCACTGGTGTTATATACCATCTGTACATCATCTTCATGTAATTCTCCTTCAGTAGGGAACAATCTGTAAATTTTAAATCAGTTTTCCATAATTTTTCCCAGTCTTCCATCATAATGTTGTGACCTACATCTTGGGCCCATTTAATCATAACTGATTTTACCTCTTCATCTTTTGTCTCCCATTCTAATAGTATGCTGTATACGGCCTTCAGTAATTTCACTTTCCCTTCAATCACTTCTGTTTGAAACCTAGATCTTGTATAACTAAATCCTTTCTTGCTGTCTTCTTTATGTGTTTCATATAGTTGTCGATAATGCAACCAACTCTGAAAGTGGTCTTTGATCTCATCATAATCTCTTAATTTCCATTTTCCATCATGTTCCTTTAATAAATCAACATATGTGAGTCATTTTCCTTTCTTTCCAAGTGGTTTGAGCAGTAATGCTTCATGTGGTGAAAGTCTTTTGTTTCAATAAGTCTTTGTATCTCTCCCATACTCTCATTAGTGATTTCCTGATTATATGGTTGTAAAAACTTCTATGAACCTTCCCTTTCCCGTACCATAAGTATGTGTGCCAGCCGAATCTGTTGTCATGTCCTTCCAGTTCTAATGCCTCTTGCTTAATCCAATCTCATCCAGTCCCTGATCCATACCAAACAAACAGATTCATAATACAATTTAAGGTCTGGGAGGGCAAACCCGCCTCTATCTTTTATGTCTGTAAGTATTTTATGTTTTATCCTTGGCCTTTTGCCCCCCCCCCCGATAGATTTTGAAATCTCCTTCTGCCATTTTTTAAAACATTCATCTTTCGGGATGACTGGTATGGGTTGAAAAAGAAATAGCATTTTTTGGGGGGCCGCTAGGGGCACTTTGGAAGATGGCCGACAATACCATCTCTCCGGCTCACACGAGGTAATTAAGAGGCTAATGATGGGAGTAAATTAGCCTCCCCATTTTCCCAGGGGATGGGGAAACGCTGCCTCGTCCGCAGTTGCCAATAAATCACCCCCGAGTTTGAAAGACTTTTGGATCAGCGTGAAAATCCACACAGGACTATAACAATGTTTGCTTCAACTTGCTTGTGGAGATAACTCAGAGATTATTAAGAAGAAAAATAATAACAACAAGAAGATTGGAAGACGGAGACTTCCGGGCTGGTGCCTCCGGTAATGGCGGAATTCCTCTGATCAGGAGGAATTTGCCCCGTGGGAATCTGGGTCTGGCCGCCACGGCGAAGGCGGAGACCCACAAAAAATCACAGGCGGGAGAAGCCTGTGAGCGTGGGATTCGGCGGGCACCCTTTGCGCCTCCCCTACTCGCGCCTCCCCTACTCGCGGGGAAACCCAGCTTCGGGGGCGACGTGGGGTGAGCGGTGTGGTGCTTTGAATCATCTGCTTCTTCCACGGAGCGAAGCCGCATAGCTGTTGCCAGAGAGCGCTGACTTTTTCCTGTGGACAATTTGACTTTAAAGTAATTACCTGCGAGTAGAGCTGAAGCGGGAGAATTGGATTTTTAAAAGTTTAATTTGGTATTGTAACGGGGAGGCTCAATACAGGAAGTCCGCCTTCCCCTTTTGAAAATAGACTGAAGCAATGAGGCTGCAAGCTGAAGCCTTGGAAAGCCTTTTGTAAAAGACTAAATTTCCATCGGTAAAGAACATTAACCCCCCCCCCTTGGAGGCAGGAGAAGGGGGGGGAAGTTGTGGACTGAGTATGTCTGCAGGAGAGAGCGAAGAGAGCTAAAATACCGCTGCTCTGACCCTGGAAACGGGCTGCTAGCAGGACTGACGTCTTTTGGAATGTTCATTGACAGCGTTTAGAACGTTCATTGACAGCTAGCTAAATAAGAGAAATACATTGTTTCTACTGTCTCCGGTTGCTTCTAAAAAGCAGTAAAAGTAACTGAAAAACTGAAACTAACTTTGGATTGTTTGAACTGTGTTTAAAAGAGGACATTACTGACTAATATAAATAGAAACTGTTTCCCCCTAGTGGAAGCCTTTGAAACTGGTTGGTTTACAAGAGCTGGGTTGGGGGAATTTCCAGCTGCAAGATAAACTGTGAGACTCTGGGACTGACCTTGAATCTTTTAAGTGTTATGGCAAATGGGAAGGAAAAAACAGACCAGTCAACTGCTGAAAAAACATTAAGGTCTGGGAGGACTTGGCACCAACCCAGGAGAGGCTCAACATCAGGCCCCCCTGCTTCTTCTGCTGCTGCTTCTGTACCAGTATATTCGAAACCAAGAGGAATGTCGACAGAAGAGGCCTTAGCGGTTGCATTAAATAAGATAAATGATTCACTGGAACAGCTTAACAAGAAAGCAGATGCGACAAATGCGAAAGTGGATGTTGCAACCATTAAAATCGACCTAAATACAGAAAGTATAAATAATCTGGGACAAAAGGTGAATACCAATACAGAAACCATCCAGAAATTGATACAGGAATCTACTTTGATATGGCAGACTGCGGAGGAAGCCAGGGAGAAAGCCGTTGCTGCTGAATGTAAAGTAACACAACTGGAGAGAGCGAGAGTCCCAGCCCTACAGAGGCAACTTGATGAACATAAGTTGACGCTTGCTATGATTGAACTTAAAGAAAAACAGACAAATCTGAGGATCAGAGCCCTACTTGAATTGGAGAAGGAAAGTTTGACAGACTTTCTCACACAGGAATTTGCAGACTTTTGGGACTTGGACTTGGGTCAAGAAGAGTTTAGAATTGTGAGGGCCTTCAGACTTGGAAGAGGAGGGAAAAAAGAGAAGAATAGAATAAGAGACTGCTTGATCACCCTTCGAACTAAAGAAGAGAGAGATAGAATCTTGGGTTGGCATTACCAGAAGAACCTAGAAGTACAACAGTCAAGAGTGGAAATTTTTAAAGACGTCCCGAAATATCTTTTGGATCTTAGGCCTAACTACAGAGATATTGTTGCCCTGCTGAGAAGGAACAAAATCATCTTTAGGTGGGAATTCCCCCAAGGTCTATCCTTCAGTTTCAAAGGAAGGAAAATAAAAATAAGATCAGTAGAAGATAAAGTTTTTGCATAAATACGAAGAAGATCTGCAGAAGGGACTTGGAAAAGAGCCAGGAGCATCGGACAGAAGATCATCAGATAGAGGACTAGAGCAAAAAGCATCGAAGATCACCAAACAGGGGAATATTGGATATATCAGCATTATCCTTTGGATTGGATCTCCCAGTGAACGTGTCACCACTACCACCAACAGAAGAAGAGCAAGCATTGGGTGCAGTTGGAGGAATATCAGTGTAATTACATGATGGCGTTGCAGGTTTTGAGCTGGAATGTGAATGGATTAAATTCCCCAGAAAAAAGGCGGAGAGTCTTTCATTTATTGAAAAAAGAACATTTGGACTTGATTTGTTTACAAGAAACACATGTGATAAGGCTACACAGGAAGATATTGAGTAATAAAAGACTGGGCCAAGAATTTATCTCATCAGATAAAGTTAAAAAAAGAGGAGTGGTCCTTTATGCAAAGGAGAGCCTATCACCGAAATTCATATTCAAAGATGACCAAGGAAGATTTGTTGCAATTGAAATTCAATCACAAGGAGAGAAATTTCTGATTGTAGGTATTTATGCACCAAATGAAGGAAAATCGGAGTTCTTTTAAGAAGCTACACGAGACTCTGATGGATTATATGGACTATAATATGATCTTGATGGGAGATATGAATGGAGTGGTGTCTACAAATATGGACAAGGCACAGAGACAGGTAGTCACCAAAGATGGTAGACTACCAAAAACCTTTTTTGACATGACTGAAAATATGGACTTAGTTGACATTTGGAGAATGAAGAACCCTCTGGGAAGAGAGGGAACCTTCTTCTCTGAGGCTAAAATGACATGGACAAGAATTGACCAAATCTGGGTAACTAGGAGATTGGCTCTGAAGATCAGTAAAGTGGAGATTTGCCCCAAAACTTGTTCCGACCATAATGCTGTGAAGATGGAAATGAAATTGACGCCAATTGGTTCCTTTAGATGGAGGATGAACGACACTTTGTTCAGGAACGAAGAGGTGACCAAGAAGGCCAAAAAAACTCTAAGAGATTATTTCGAGATAAACATGAATACTACAGTGGAAAAAAGAGTAATTTGGGTTATGAGAGGATTCCTAATACAATTAATTTGGGTTATGAGAGGATTCCTAATACAACAGAATGCAATTAAGAAGAGAACTCAGAATGAAAAAAAGGATAAAATCCTGGGGAAAAGGAGAAGGAAAGAGAGAAGAAATTGAGAGCAAAACCAAAGTCACAGGAGATCCTGAAAGAGATAAAGTTATACCAAGTACAATATACGAAGCTGATGAATCAGGAAATAGAATGGAAGATTAAACAGATGAGGCAAAAGACATTTGAATCGGCAAATAAGTGTGGAAAATTGTTGGCCTGGCAAATGAAAAAAAGACAAAAACTCAATACTATTACGAATTTGGAAGTGGAAGGAAAGAATATACAGAATCCAGTGGAGATCAGGAAGTGTTTTCAGAGGTATTTCAAACAACTTTATACACAGGAGAAGCAGAAAGAAATGGACATTGATCGATTTTTGAAAATAAATGGACTACACAAAATCTCTCAGGAAAAACAGCTAATGTTGAATTACAAAATAACGGATCAGGAGGTGGAAGGGGCCATCCAGAACATGCAATTAGGTGAATCTCCAGGACCAGTTGGTTTGACTTCAAGATATTACAGATCTTTGAAAGAATGGTTAATACAACCATTGAAGGAAGTCTGCAATGAAATATTGGAAGGGAGAAAGGCACCAGAGTCGTGGAAGGAAGCTTACATTACACTTATACCGAAAACAGAGACTGAAAAGACACAGCTCAAGAACTACCGCCCTATATCGCTGCTTAATGTGGATTACAAAATTTTTGCAGATATTTTGGCTAAAAGATTAAAAAAGGTATTAGTAGAAGAAATTCATAAAGACCAAGCGGGCTTCCTCCCGGGCAGACATTTGTCTGACAACATGAGAAATATAATTAATATTCTAGAAAAATTACAAGTGAATATTAATACTAAGGCAGTCTTGATATTTGTGGATGCAGAGAAAGCCTTTGACAACATTTCTTGGAGTTTTATGAAGAAGAATCTACAGGGAATGGGGGTAGGTCAAGGTTTTGAAAATGGTATAGGTGCAATTTATTCAGAACAAAAGGCAAAATTAATTGTGAACAATGTAGTGACAGAAGAGTTTAAGATTGAGAAAGGGACACGACAAGGTTGCCCAATTTCTCCATTGCTTTTTATATCGGTCCTTGAGGTTTTGTTAAATATGATTAGAAAGGACCAAGAGGTTAAAGGTATACAAGTGGGAGCTAAACAGTACAAATTGAAAGCATTTGCTGATGACTTAGTATTGACTTTACAGGAGCCAGAATCTAGTACCAAAAGGGTATTGGAACTGATTCAAGAATTCGGACAGGTAGCAGGTTTTAAGTTGAACAAGATGAAAACTAAGGTTTTAGAGAAAAACTTAACTGTGAATGAGAGAGAGAAGTTTCAGGAGGAGACAGGACTAACATTGGTTAAGAAAATGAAATATTTAGGGGTTAACATGACTGTCAAAAATGTGAATTTATTTAAGGATAATTATGAAAAATGTTGGATTGAAGTGAAAAAGGATTTAGAAATATGGACAAATTTGAAGTTATCATTGTTAGGCCGAATTGCTGTAATAAAAATGAATGTGTTGCCAAGGATGTTGTTTTTGTTTCAAACATTGCAAATTTTGGATAAGATGGATTGTTTCAAGATGTGGCAGAAAGATATTTCCAGATTTGTTTGGCAGGGCAAGAAGCCTCGAATAAAATTTAAGATATTAACTGATGCCAAAGAAAGAGTTGGATTTGCCCTGCCAGATCTTAAACTTTATTATGAATCAGCTGCTTTTTGCTGGCTGAGAGAATGGCTGCTTCTTGAAAACACCGACGTGTTGGATCTAGAAGGTTTCAATAATGTATTTGGTTGGCATGCATATTTGTGGTACGATAAGGTAAAAGTATATAAAGCGTTTAAGAATCATATTGTTAGAAAAGCATTGTTTAATGTATGGATAAGATATAAAGATTTGTTAGAAAAGAAAACCCCAAGATGGTTGTCACCAATGGAAGCGAAGGCACAGAAAAAACTCAATATGGAGGCCAAATGGCCGAAATATTGGGAAATTCTGGATCAAGATGGAGACAGAATAAAATTGCAGAGCTTTGAAAAATAGAAAAATAAAGTGCGAGATTGGCTCCATTATTACCAAATAATGGAGGCATACAATTTGGACAAAAAAGTTGGTTTCCAGGTGGAAAAATCAAAATTGGAAACAGAATTGTTAGATCCAAAAATTAAGAATTTGTCAAGAATGTATAACTTGCTGTTGAAATGGAACACTCAGGATGAAATGGTGAATCAGCTATGATTAAATGGGCACAAGATGTTGGACATAACATAATGATGGCCGACTGGGAACAGTTATGGACCACAGGTATGAAATTCACGGCATGTAATGCCCTAAGAGAAAATTTAATGAAAATGATTTATAGGTGGTACATGACACCAGTCAAGCTTGCAAAAATTTACCATTTGCCCGACAATAAATGTTGGAAATGTAATGAGACTGAAGGTACATTCTTTCACCTTTGGTGCACATGCCCAAGGATTAAGACATTCTGGGAGATGATTTATAACGAAATGAAAAAGGTATTCAAATATACCTTCCTGAAGAAAGCAGAGGCCTTTCTCCTGGGCATGGTCGGCCAATTGGTGCCAAAGAAGGATAGAACTTTTTTTATGTATGCAACAACAGCAGCAAGAATACTCATCGCGAAGTATTGGAAGACACAAGATTTACCCACCCAGGAAGAATGGCAGATGAAGTTGATGGACTATATGGAACTGGCGGAAATGACTGGCAGAATCCGAGACCAGGGAGAAGAGTCGGTGGAAGAAGACTGGAAAAAGTTTAAAGACTATTTACAGAAATACTGTAAAATTAATGAATGTTAGAAAAATGTTGGAATGAAGTTATATGGCTTTAGTAGAAATGTTATAAGGAATTAAGTATAAATAGATTAATAGAGAATTAAAGGGAAAAATAAGGTTAGAATGTGTTAAGATAATTATAGGATAGAAAACAGAGGAAGATGGAAAGGAATTGCTGAAACAATTAACAGAAGTGGAATACAAAAAGGGAGGTGTGAGGAGGTTGTGGAAATAAGTGAATGAAAGATAAGATAGAGAAATTGTTTGATGTGTTTAACTGTTTTTGTTTTGTTTTGTTAGTTTAATGTGTTAGTGTTATGTAGTGTTTTTGTATTGTATTGTATTGTTTTTGTAGTGTTTAAATTGTTGGAAAAGTAATAATTTTTTTTTTTTTTAAAAAAGAAGATTGGAAGACGGGATTTGTAAAGGATAACAGCAAAGAGACAGAAAGATGGGACATGTGAACATCAAAGCAGCAGAAATATGAGATGATTGGACCCTTTCCTAACTCGAAGCATGGATACCCCCAACAAAAATTTAAAATTCAACTAAATATTTGGAGTTTATTATGTATTGGTATAATTTGGAATTAATGTGATATGATTGGTTTGTTAATTGGAAATTTAATAAAAATTATTTAAAAGAAAGAAAGAAAAAGAAATAGCATTTTTGGCAACACATTCATTTTAATTGCCGATATTTTTCCTAACATTGAGAGATTCATTCTGCTCCATATTTCTAAATCTCTTTTTACCTCAAGCCAAATTTTTTCATAGTTATTTTTAAATAGGTTTCTTAACCAAATCCCTAAATATTTAACCTTTTTATGGACTTCAATCTCAATGTTTTGTTCTAATTCGGTTCTTTCTTCTTCCTTCATGTTTTAAACTAATAATTTAGTTTTATTCCTATTTAGCTTAAATCCTGCCACTTCCCCAAATTTCTGAATTTTTTCTATTACTTTAGGGAGTGAAGTTTTAGGTTCTTCCACTGTTATCACTAAGTCATCTGCATACGCTTTTAACTTGAATTCACTTTTCCCAGTTTTTACACCTATATCTGCTCCTATGTTTTTGGCAAGTACTTCCAAGACCAAAATAAACAATAATGGTGATAATGGGCATCCTTGTCTTGTTCCTTTTTGGATCTTACATTCATCTGTTATCACCTGATTTATTAGTTTGGCTTTTTGTTCTGAAGAGATTGCTGCTATTCTTTTTAAAAACTTAGAACTTCCTTCACTCTCTCTCTCTTTCTCCCCCTAATTTCCTCTCTCTCCTCTCTCTTTCTCCACCTCCCTCCCTCCTTCCCCCCTCCCCCTCTCTCTCTGTCTCTCTTTTTCTTTGTCTCCCTCTCCGTCCCTTATCTCACTCTTTCCGCTTTCTTCTTTCTCCCTCTCCCCCCCCTCTCTCTGTCTCCCTTCCTTCTCTCTCTCTCCCTCCCTTCCTTCTCTCTCTCTTTCTCTCCCTTCATTTTCTCTCTCTCTCTTCCCTCTCTCTCTCCCTCCCTCCCTTCTCTCTCTTTCTGTCTTTCTCTCCCTTCCTTCTCACTCACTCTCTTTCCCGCTCTCTCCTAATTTCCTCTCTCTCTCTCTCATCTCTCTCTCTCCCTCTCCCTCCCTTCTCTCTCCCTTTCTCTCTTCATTCTCTCTCTCTCTCTATTTGTCTCTATTTCTCGCTCTCCCCTAATTTCCTCTTTCTCTCTCTCCTCTATCTTTCTCCAGCCCCATCCCTTCTCTCTCTCTCTGCCGTTTGTCACTTTCTCTCTATCTCTCCCTTCCTACTCTCTCTCACTCCTCCTTCTTCTCTCTCCCCGCTTCCTTCTTTCTCTCTCTCTGTCTCCCTTCCGTCGCTCTCCTCTCTCTCCCTTCTCTCTCCTTCTCTTCCCTCCTTTTCTATCTCTATTTCTATCCCTCCTTTTCTATCTCTATCTCCTTTTCTATCTCTATCTCTATCTCTATCTTTTCTATCTCTATCTCTTTCTCCCTCCTCATTATCTTTCTCCCTCTCTCTTTCTCCCTTCTCTCGCTCCATTCCTTCTCTCTCTTTTTCTCTCCCCCCCTCCCTTAGAATCATAGAGTTGGAAGAGACCACAAGGGCCATCGAGTCCAACCCCCTGCCAAGCAGGAAACACCATCAGAGCACCCCTGACATATGGTTGTCAAGCCTCTGCTTAAAGACCTCCAAAGAAGGAGACTCCACCACACTCCTTCGCAGCAAATTCCACTGTTGAACAGCTCTTACTGTCAGGAAGTTCTTCCTAATGTCTCTCTCCCCTTCTCTCTCTCTCTCTCTCTCTCTTTCTTTTTCTCCCTCTCCCTCTCTCCCTTCCTTTTCTCTCTCTCTCCCTCTCCCTCTCTCTCTCCCTCTCCCTTCCTTCTCTCATTATCTCTCTCTCTTTCTTCTCTCGCTCTTTATCTCCTTTCATTCTCTCTCTCTCTCCCTCTCCCTCTCCCTCCCTTCTCTCTCTCTCGACCTTCTCTCTCTCTCTCTCTCTCTCTCTCTCTCTCTCTCTCTCTCTCCCTTCCTTCTCCCTCTCCCTTCCTTCTCTCCCTCTCTCTTTCTCTCTCCCCCCAAATTTCCTCTTTCTCTCTCTTCCTCTCCCGCCCTCTCTCTCTCTCTCTCCCTTCTCTCCTCTCTCTCCTTCCTTTCTCTTGCTCTCTCTCCGCTTCCTTCTTTCTTTCTCTCTCTCTGTCTCCCTTCCTTCTCTCTCTTCTTTCCTTCTCTGTCTCTGCCTCTTTCCCTTCCTTCTCTCTCTCTCCTTCCTTCTCTCTCTGTCTCTCCTTCCTTCTCTCTCCCCATTCCTTCTCCCTCTTTCTCGTCTCTCTCTCTCCCCTCCCTTCTCTCGTCACTCTCTACCCCTTCCTTCTCTCTCTCTTTCATCCTTCTCCCTCTCTCTCTCTTTCTCCCTCCCTCCTCTCTCTTCATTCCTTCTCTCTCTCTCCCTTCTCTATCTCTCTCTACCTCTCTCCCTTCATTTTCTCTCTCTTTCCTCTCTCCCTCCCTCCCTTCTCTCTCTTTCTCTTCCTTCCTTCTCACTCACTCTCTTTCTCGCTCTCCCCTCATTTCCTCTATCTCTCTCTCTCCTCTCTCTTTCTCCCTCTCCCTCCCTTCTCTCTCTCCCTCTCTCCCTCTTTCTTCTCTCTCTCTCCATTTATCTCTCTCCCCCTCTCTCCCTCTCCCTCCCTCTCTTCTCTCTCTCTCTCTCTCTCTCTCTTTCTCTCCCTCACTGTCCCTTCTCTCTCTCTGCAGTCCTTCACTCTCTCTATCTCTCCCTTCCTTATCTCTCTGCCATCCTTCATTCTCTCGATCTCTCCCTTCCTACTCTCCTTCTTCTCTGTCTCTCTCCGCTTCCTTCTCTCTCTCTCTCTCTCTGTCTTTCTCCCTTCTCTCCATTCCTTCTCTTTCTCTCTCTCCCTCTCTTCCTTCTCTCTCTCCCCCTTCTCTTTCTCTTTCTCTCCTTCTATCTCTCTCTCTCATCCTTTCTCTCTCTCTCTTTCTCCCTTCTTTCTCTCTCTCCTTCCTTCTCTCTCTCCCGCTCTTCCTTCAGTCTCTCTCTCCCTTTCATATGTCTCTTTCTCTCTTTCTCCCTCTCCCTCCCTTCTCTCTCTCCCTCGCTCCTTTCCTTCTCTCTCTCTGCCGTCCTTCACGCTCTCTCTATCTCTCCCTTCCTACTCTCTCCTTCTCTCTCTCATTCTCCATCTCTCTTTCTCTCTTCCTTCGCTTTCTCTCTCCCTTCCTTTCTTCTCTCTTTCCCTTCCTTCTGAGCTCTCCCCTTCTCTCTCTTTCCCTTTATTCTCCCTCTCTCTCTCTCCTTCTCTCTCTCTGTCTTTCTCCTTCCTTCTCTGTCTCTCTCCCCCTTCTCTCTCTCTCTCCTCCTTCTCTCTCTCCCTTCTCTTTCCTTCTCTCCCTCCCTCCCTTTTCTCTCCCTCTCTCTCTTCCTTCCTTCGCTTTCTCCTTCCCTCCCTCGCTTACTTCTATCTTTTTATCTCTCTCACTCATATTCGTCTTCTTTCTATGCAAGCACACCCCAAAAAAATGAAACAAAGTGAAAGAAACATTCGTCTTCTTTCTATGTATATGAAACCAAACAAACCCTGTTTTGCTTTGATTGGTATTCTTTCACTTCACTTTGTGTTTTTTGGGGTAATATGCATGCAAACCTAAAGAACCTGAAACCAATTTGAAATATACTCACAAAGTGATTTCATGCTCTTTATTCAGCTCATAGTGGTGAGGAGGAATGAATGAAAGTCCCCTCAAAGTATCTGCTTTATATACATTATTTACACAATGGGCTGCACATGATTGGCTAATTCCGGAATTCTACTGTAACCCAAATAAAAAAAATCCTTCCAGTAGCACCTTTAAGACCAACTAAGTTAGTTCTTGGTATGAGCTTTCGTGTGCAAGCACACTTCTTCAGATACCTTGCACACGAAAGCTCATACCAAGAACTAACTTAGTTGGTCTTAAAGGTGCTACTGGAAGGATTTTTTTTATTTTGACTATGGCAGACCAACACGGCTACCTATCTGTTACTGTAACCCAATCAGGTTGTGGATGCGCTTCTATCTGGAGAATGATTGGGTGGTTCCTGCCAACCAATCATACTGCTGCATTATTGCGTGGCGAGTTCCCGCCCCCCACCAGGATAAATAAAGACACCAGACACCATAATTTAAGGTTAATTGGGCGAATTAGGCCACAACTTTATTGAGTTCAGGAATGAGAGGCATTGGCTTAGGCATTGGTCCTATCGACTATCCGGCTCCAGCCCATTTGCTGGAGACACGGGGAAGGGTTAACACTATATCGGGGAGTCTCCTGCCGAGGCACGTCGACTAGGAGCTCCCCGGGTCACCGCTCTGGGGTGTGCCTTTGGCCCACACCTCCATAGGCTTCGGACAGGGCCACGCCCCCCGGAGTCCTTTAACGGACCACCCTTCGTTCACTGGGGGGAGGTGATGGCGCTCCTCCCCCCCCACATCCTCTTAACCCCTTCTTACCAATGCCTACCGCCACACGAGCAATCGCTCGCCGCCAATACTCTCATGCCTGAAACCAATCCCTTATCCCCTTCGCTATGTCGCACAGCCAAACATCATTTCCAGCATCGGAAAGATGCACGCCATCAAACCGGTAGAGGGCCTCACAGTTGAAACGAATGCCCGGGTGTTCAATGACCTTCCCACCCAGGGCTGCCACTCTACGCACCACTGCCCGATCCAAGGCTTTCCTCGCCTTATTCATGGCTATCGGGCACCTGCAGTCCCTCCAGACCCGCCTCTCCATCAAAGAGGCCCAAATGATTGTCATGTCCGGGTAAGAGGCCTTAAGCTCCTCAAAGTCACTGAAAATGTGCCACTGCAAGTCAACTGCCTTCCTGTAAGCAAGGTCATTTTCTCCCAATTGTATCAGCAAAGCATCCGGGGGGCCCTCCGCTGCTGCTCTGGTCTTAAATGCGGGCAACATCTCAGCCCAGCGCATTCCCCTTCGCGCAACCCAGGATAAAGTGATGCCAGACGGTAAGCCGAGGCGTGGCCTGAGACCGGAATTGATGGCGCGGACCCTGGCCCAATGCACAATGCTGTGCCCGAATATCCAGACGCGGACCCCCATAGCACCTGCAAGAGATTAAAAGAACAGGCCATGGTCAATTGACCCCAGTTGAACCGTCACAGATTTCCTCTAACGTAGCGTTTGTAAGCGTCTGATTTCCAGCGGCCTAAGTCCTTAACCCTCTCCGTAGTAAGGCCCAGGTGCACTGCTGTGGTGGCCGCTCCTATTCTAAACGAGTGCGCCGCGAAATCTGCAGGGGGAAGGCCACATGCAGCCAGTGTTGAGCGCATAACCCGTGTGAACTGTTGACGCGTCAGGGGTAAGCCATCTGCGTGGATAAAGAAAGGCCCTGCCGAATTGGTCCTCAGATCTAAGAAGCGCCTGGTGTCCTTAACAGGGCACGGGCCTGGTTCTCCGGTTGCCAGAAGCTGAACCAGGGCCCCCCTCCCGTACTGGTCTGTTTTGGAGCTACGTATTCGTAATACTAGATCCTCCCTAGAGAGCGTAAGGTCGCTCAGTAGCAACCCCCGGGAAGAGCCGTGCTGGCCCTCTTCGTAAACCACCTCACCCACACGCATCGCACCGAAGAAGGCGATAGAGTATGCCGCTGAAAATAAGCGCGCCTCATACTTCGACCAACAGACCGTTCTCAGCTTTTTGTGAATTTGGAAAAGGATGTCGAATGATATTGGCCTCCTTAAGTCATGGCTCGGGGGCTGCAGCCTGCGCCAGCCCTCTAGGGTCCTTCGTATGACGAAATCAGCGCATGGATCAGAGGAAAATACCACCTTGCAAAAGAATGATATTGCCGCTGCCTGAAGGTTGATAGTTCTAGGGGCGCGGCCCAAACGTCTTAAGTATACCAAGTATGATAAAACCTCGGACTTGACGGGGGGGGGCATTGCTCCTGCCGGCGCAGGATTTATTACAGAAATTAAGGAAATCCGACCACGCCTTCTTATAAGATCTTAAAGTGGACGGAGCCAATGAGGCTAATACTCCCTGAATCACTTCTGGTTCCCATGACTCTGGTCCCCAAGTCTCCACAGATGTTCCGGGAACGGCTGAGGAAGCGGCTGAGCCTCCGGTGCTAACGAGCGGAAGCGGTCCATCTGAAAACGAGATAGGGCATCCGCGATGTCATTGTTCACGCCAGGCACAAATTTGGCGGAGAAGTGGATGTTAAGTTCTAGACACCTGAGAATGAAGGAGCGCAGAAGAGCACCTACTCTTGATGACCGCGCGGCCTGCCTGGAAAGGACTCCTACCACTGCTTGGTTGTCAGTGTGGAAGCAAACCCTATGGTTACTAAAGACTTCAGACCACAAGTGCACTGCGACAACAATCGGAAAGAATTCTAGGAAGGTTAAATCTCTGGTTATGGGGGTCCCTTGCCACGCTGACGGCCAACGTTGGGCACACCATTGCCCCCTAAAGTAAACGCCAAACCCTAAGGAGCCTGAAGCATCTGAATGAACCTGGAAGTCCACTTGCAGCAACAAGTTCTCCTGCCACAAGGAAATACCGTTGTAGTTCTCCAGAAACTTCAACCAGACTTCCAAGTCAGATTTTACCTCCTTAGATAAGCGAACCCTATGATGGGGGGATCGCAGGCCGGCTGCTAGCCTCGCGAGGCGGCCACAAAATGGACGGCCAGGGGAAACCACGCGGCAAGCAAAGTTTAAATGGCCTAGCAGTGACTGTATCTGCCTTAGTGTTACCTTTCTCAGGGGGAGGAGCTGCCGAATGAGGTCGCCAAGCGTAATCAGCTTCTCTCTGGGAAGTTTTGAGGTCTGAGCGACCGTGTCCAATTCAATACCTAAGTAAACCATGGTTGTAGCTGGACCCTCTGTTTTGTCGGCAGCCAAGGGAACTCCCAACTCCCCTGCTAATGATGTAAAGGCTTCAAGGAGCTCTGAGCACTTACGCCTGCTATTGGCGACGAGGATAAAGTCATCCAGGTAGTTCGACACGCCCTCAGATCCAGTTCTAAAGCGAAGCGCCCAGTCCAGGAAGGTGCTGAATGCCTCAAAGGCTGCACAGGCAACTGAGCAGCCCATGGGCATTGCTTTATCCACAAAATAAACCCCTTCGAATTTGAAACACAGCCACCGGAAGTCTTCCGGATGAACTGGCAAGAGTCTAAAGGCCGATTCAATGTCGCATTTTGCCAAAAGCGCGCCCTTGCCGAATTTGCGAATAAGCTTGACCACTTGGTCAAAAGTGGCATATTTAACCGTACAAAGCTCCTGAGGTATCGCATCATTGACGGACCCTCCCTTTGGGTAGGAAAGGTTGTGAATCATGCGAAATTCACCAGGCGCTTTCTTAGGGACTATACCTAACGGGGATATGTGAAGGCCTTCTATTGGGGGAGTTAAAAAGGGGCCAGCAACCCTACCTGCATTAATTTCTTTACTAATCTTCTTTCGGGCAACCTCGGGCATCTCCCTCACTGATTTTTGGTTTGGTGGATCACCTGAATTTGGGGGGAAAGCTACAGGGATCCTAAAACCGTTACTAAATCCTTCCCATAAATACGCTGCTGCTGCCCTGTTGGGATATAGCTTCAAGAGGTTTTTTAACGGAGACAACTTAACGGGGGAAAAGGCCAGGCCAAGATTGAAGTTACTGCCTGTTCCCTTGAAGTCCCGAAGGGGCTCCATGGCCACCCCTGGGTCCCTGGTTGTAGGAACCTCTCCCACCCCGAAAGGGCTGCCTCCCTTTCAGGCAGGCAGTGGCTGGGTGGTTACCGAGGCATTTTTCACATTCATGGCTGTACTTACAGACCGTCCGTACACAAACCCCTTTATTGAACTCCCAGCACAGTCGCCTCTGTCTCGGAGCGGTCTTCCAGGATTTTGAAGAGTCCTGGGGCTTCTTGTCTACGTAGGGGCCTACGTGCTCAGACCAATAGTTCTGGTCCCTCAGATCCCAACGAGTGGAAGATAACAGCGACGCATTTCTGCGGAAATCCTCATCGTAATTTAGAGCGGCCGTATCCCCCGCTAGATCCCTAGCCCTCCTCACATGGGCCATGTAGGCGACTAAATGCATCTCTCGTTTCGGATAAGCGGCGCTGACGACACCCATAAATACCTGGAACCCATCCAGCCAATGGTCAAAAGTGCGCTCAACTCTGGGTGCTCTGTACCTGCGTTTTCCATGGCTGTGCCTCTTTTCTCCTTTACCTGTCAACTTAGCAGGAGGCAACAATCTGAACATATCAATAAAGTCCCCATTAAGGATCTTGTCCCTCTTCCACTGAGATAAATGGTTACCCACAATGAAATCTGTAGATAGGTGAGTGGAAGTTTTAACATCCGGCACTAGCGAGCCATCCTTCCATTCAAGGGTCCCGTTAAAGGACTTACGGTAGGAATTGACCCTCCTTTCATGGGCCCATGAAGGGAGACCCACGCAGTCTTCCCCATGGCCCCAGTATTCCTCCCTAGAAACATCACTATCGGAGTCAGAAGAAGAAGAGGTACCTGAATCATCCTCCGATTCCGACCGCCTGCTCTTCTTACTCTTCTTTGATGTGTGTTTTCTCTTCTCCTTCCTCTTCCCAGAGAGGACCTCCGGCGCGGCTTGATCCAGTACGCTGTTCACCTGTACCGCCTGCAGACCCCGCACTTCCTCATCCGAAGTGGATTCTGATGCGCCCTCGGCTGGTGCCGCTTGCGGGGGTGGGATCTGAAAGAGACTGGGGACACCTGGGTCCTTTTGTGGGTTAGCAGCCTTGGTACCTAGAGTACTAGCCTTACCCTTCCTGCCACCCTTCTGGCCTCCTTTCGACTTGCCTGAGGTGGCCGACTGAGCACGGGTGCTCTTCTTTTGCCGGGCTGTTGCCTCTTTGGCTACGCTCAGCACTGCCATAGTGGACGCGGAGGTACCTGGGAGTACCACCTCATTAAGTTGAGTGTCTGGGATAAACTCCTGGGAGAACACCATTGGTGCCGATGGCGCTGGCACTGCTGCCGCTGGTGCAACCGCCGCTGGTGCTGACGTCCCTGTTGCGACTGTTGTCGGTGCTGCTGCCCCTGGCGTGGGTGCCACTTGGCCCGTGGACCTCCTTTGCTTATAAAATTCCTGAAAATCATTGAAAAACTGTGCCAAAGCCTGCAGGTTACTTGGTATAACAAAGGGCTGGGACTCCTCTTGGTTCCCCTGCACCCCCCCGGCTGCTGCAGAATTTACCTGGTTTTCTTGAGCCAACATAGCTGCGATAAAGGCTTTTGATTAACCTGGTTCAATAGAGTCAGTGACGCTAGCTCAGCCTATATGCATGAGCAGAAAGCAATTATGCTGTAGTTCAGTATTGCCTGCACTGGCAAGCTTTTACTGGAAACCGAAATTGCCTACCCAACTGATTGTATTTAGCTGTAATCAGTATGACATAAGTTCAGTATTGTCTGCACTGTTGCGAACTCAAGCTGGTTTTAGGTTTAATAAATTCAGTGCAGCAAAATTTAAATCAGTAACCAAAAGGAAAACAATCTGACTTCCTTAATATTTAGTGCACTGGAAAGTTTTTACTGGAAACCGAAATTACCTACCCAACCAATTGTATTTAGCTGTAATCAGTATGACATGAGTTCAGTATTGTCTGCACTGTTGCAAACTCAAGTTGGTTTTTAGGGGAAAACGATCTGACTTCCCTAATATTTAATTAATTAATTAACTAGAACTTTACTGGATTTATATTTTAAATAAACTGTAATTAGAACCAGGACAATAGAGGAAGGCGTGCGCTATCCCCAGGGGACTTGCAACCTTTAACCAACGTTTAACCAATTATGGGTAGCCCTCTACCACTTATTCAATTTTTTATTTTATTCTTTTATATATTCGGTTTATTCCTTGTTACTTAATGCCAATCCCTTAAAACTCATTGCCCGCTACGAGAAACAGAAGCTAAACTTGTTAAAGCAAGAGGGATAACTTGACTTATGCAGTAAACATACTTAGCAAACCTAAGTAGCAAAGCAAAGCTCCCAGGAGCCCTTAAGCACTTTGCTAATTAACCAAAGGAATTAAATTGCCGGATAAATGTAGCCTTACAAATAACAGATCTAACCTAATTTATATAGAAAGGCTCATTTAAATAAATTACAATTGCAATCAATGAATTGCTCTGGCAAGGCAAACTCCTAGGGGCACTTCAGAACTTTAACTAGAACAGCCAAATGAAAAGTTTTATTGGAAAATATAAATCCCTAAAAATAATTAAAGAAAAGCCTCATAAACTCTTGCAGCACTTCAGTTAATATTCCAGCCAATGAATAACTTTGTCAAGGCAGCCTCTTTCTGTGCTGCCGGTATTGTCTAAGCCTAGCTGCGTCAGATAACTAAAGCTGTAAGCCTGTGGAAAGTAATGACCCACGTGTAGTTGCCTATGGCAAAATGGCGGCCGCCAGACCACGTGGTCGTTTTTCAAAATGGCGCCCGGATCACGTGGGCTAAGAAATCAACAGGTTGCTAGGCAACGGTGCCGCCTCCTGCTGAACAGAAATCAAGCCGACCCCAAACAAAGCAAGCGCTGTTAATAAAACCCCCAACAGATTGGATGCCGCAGCGTGAGGCTAGTGATTAGAACGACCCCTGCTAAGCAACCTCCGTAAACCGCCAAAGTAGGGAATAAAAGCTAGCGCTGCAGCCCTGAGCAATCTGCTAAACCTCCCCTTTGCGTTCAGAGCACACTGGTCCCCCAAGCACCCGGGCAAAATATCCCCCAACTCTTCAGTACGTTACCGCTGCTGCCTTTGGATACTTGAAAGTCGCCCCGGCTTGCGATGTAAGCGTGGCTGGTTAGCCCCCGCAGTTCTGGAGGCTTGCAGAAGCGATGGGCGATCCGATCTCAAGTGGCAGGAGACCTACGAGAATAAGCCCCCCACAATAGAAAAAACCCAGCAATTTCAGCTCTGGCTCCCAGCGGCACGCAAGCGGGTAGGGGGAAAAGAATTTCCCGATAGTGATTTCAGCTCTAAAAGGTAAACAGCAGTAGGAAAAAGAATTTCCCGATAGTGATTTCAGCTCTAAAAGGTAAACAGCAGTAGCCAATCCGTGAAGACGAAGGCTTGCTGCGAAAAGGCTCTCCGGAAGGTGAAAAAAGGTGCTCCTGAAAACGCTCCACGAGGTAAAGAGGGCACTGCGAAGGATTCCCAAAGCGATCAGCTGGTAAGGAAAAACGTGAGGGCTAGCCGGCAGAGAGAGGGCGAGCCCCCTCTGCGCCGGCCCTAAATAGCCCAGGCCACGCCCCCCCAGCCAGCCGATTGGCTGGCTGGGGGGGCACACCCGGCCGGGATTCCCCTGTTCTCACGGGGGCTGAAACCAGCCCCCGCTCACATGGGGTGGGCGTGAAGCCCGCAAACCCACCTCCTGGGCAGGCCGGAAGTGGCTTTGGTGTTAATGCACATTGACCCAGAAATCGCAAAGTTTATGTAATGAGACCAAAATAACAAAACACCGTCTTTTCGCTTCCATATGCGTAGAAAGAAGACGAATAAGCTTTGATTGGGCTTATTTCAATTCGCATGGTGGTTTTTGGGTGCGCACCAGAATCACTCCTAACAGAAGCAAAACAATGTTTTGGGTTCCATGTACATAAAAAGAAGATAATAACGCTTTGATTGGGCTTATTTAAAATTGGTGTTTTTGGGGTTAGAATGCACATTCACCCAAAAATCGCAGTGAAATGTTCGTTAACAGTCCAAATCAAGCATAGGGGTTTGGGTTCCATCTCCATAGAAAGAGGACGAATAAGCTTGGATTGTTCTTTCAGTGTTCATTCATCCACAAATAGCAAAGCGAAGTGTAATAAGTCAAACAAAGCAAAACAGGTTGTTTTGGGTTCTTACATAGAAAAAAGAATCTTGGATTTCGCTTATTTCAAGTCGTGTTCTATGGACCCCATAAATCGTAAAGTGTATGTAATGAGACCAAAATAACAAAACAACGTCTTTTTGCTTCCATATGCGTAGAAAGAAGACAAATAAGCTTTGATTGGGCTTATTTTAATTCACATGGTGGTTTTTGGGTGCGCACCAGAATCACTCCTAACAGAAGCAAAACAATGTTTTGCTTCTGTACATAAAAAGAATATAATAACGCTCTGATTGGGCTTATTTAAAATTGGTGTTTGACCCAAAAATCGCAAAATATATGTGTCAGGGGTTCAGGAGCAGAGGCAAGGGCAAGGGAGGAAACAGAGAGCGAGGGAGAGGAGGCAGAAGAAAAGATGAGTGATGACGACGACCCGAGATCTCCGAGTCTTTCCAGTGAATCAGAAGATTCACAGAAAGGAGCACCAGTGGCCAGGGCAAGGGGGGAGCCTAGGGGGACACCCCAGGAAGATAGAGCCAGAGGGGACTCAGAGGGGAGCAGTTGGAAATCGGGACCAGCGTCACCGCCAGAGAGCAGGGAAGAGGAAGGGCGCCAGGGATCAAGCGCTGGCAGCTCACAACAGGGGGGAGGGCACGAGTCAGGAGTGGCCACACCTCCATCGGGGAGCGAAGAAACGGTCAGACGGAAGGTGGAAGGTTGGGCGCGCGCGCCAAGTTCAAATGCACAGGAAGGTGGCGCAGTAGGCAGCCCGGAAAGGGAGCCAGGTCCTAAAGCCCGCCGAAAGGAGGGAGAAGAGTCAGGGGGGTCAGCGTCAGCGTCAGAGGAATCCCGGAAGGAAGAGACCCCGGGGGGCAGAGGGACCCAGAGAAGAACAGTCAGGCGGAAAAGGTGGAGCAAGGCTAGGATATTAAGTTGGTGTACAAGGGGCGGAGACTCAGATGGAGCTTCGCCGATCTAACCATGAGACGTAGAGTTGCACGCAGCAGCTTGAGAATGGAAACTGTAACTCAATAAAGACTTTTATTTAATGATCGCTGGCTAGCGTGATCCTCTGTGAGCTAGGATCTGGAAGCAGCTCTGACAGTAAGCTCCATCCCCAGATTGTGGGCATCTACGTCCTCGCGGAGAGGAGAGAAAGCGGGTGCCTACTAGCGAGCTCACGAACGGCAGACAACATGACGGCCGAACAGCAGATAGTGGAACTCAGAGAAGCAGTGACACGACTGAATGCCGAGGCTCTTGCATCCAGGAAGAGAGAGGAGGACGCAGCTGCCGCCTACAGGGATCTCCAGGTCAGGTTGGAAGTGCTTACGAAGCAAGGGCAACTGACACCCAAACCGGAGGGGATTGGGTTGGGGAGACGAACAGGCGGTCTGGTCTCTCACTTCGATGGGAATTTGCAACAGTACCCCAACTTTAGAGCAGATGTAATGTGTGCACTGCAACTGCTGAACAAAGACTTTAGAGATGAGCAAGAGAAGGTGGGATTCATCATGTCCCATTTGCATGGAGATGCTAAAGCATGGCTGCGCAATTTGTGGAGAGATAAGGATCCGGCGCTCCAAAATGCGGATGCCTTTATTAAAGCGATGGATGGGTGCTTTTTATCTAGCATTGACGTGGATCTTGCTCGGCAGGAGATACATGGACTGAAGCAAGGGAGGGCCAGCGTAAGGCAGTACCATGCCCGCTTTTTCGCTTTGGTCAGTGCCCTGGAATGGGACAGAGATTCGGCTCCTGTAAGAGACCTGTTTTGGGAGGGATTGCACGGCTCGGTTAAAGATGAAATTGCGAGGGGGGAGAGACCCCGGACCACGCAGGAGATCGTTCAGAGGGCGCTGGCGGTGGGGGTGCGGCTGGAAGGACGTCCGTGGAGCAGGGACGAAGGGCGTGGAGGGCGCGAACCAGCCAGGGGCTCCTCCTTCCTTCCCAGAGAAGCAGCGCGTGCGCAATCCACGCCTCCGCCAGGAGGAGGAGCGGAACCTATGGAGGTTGGAGGTGCAAGGGCTCAGTCAGCAGCCAGAGCCCTAGCACCGGCAGCAGTGAAAGCGAAGCCTCCTAGAGGGAACAGGAAGTGTTACATCTGCGATGATCCACAGCATATGGCGAAAGAGTGTCCCCAGAGGCTCCACAAGCACACTGCAGCCTCAGCAATGGTAACTGCAGCAACGCAGCAAGGACAACCACAGCAGGGAAACGAAGGAGTCTGGTTGGAAGAAGAGGCACTGGGGCCCAGCCAGACGTGTCAGTGAAGCAGTCCCCAGAGATTTTACAGCCCATGGACCCCCTCCCGCCCAAACCGGTAGTGAGGCTCACCGCGTCGCTCCAGCTGCCCAATGGAATCACCATGGACGTGCCAATCACCATTGACTCCGGAAGCAATGCGGACTTTATAGGGCAGGACTTTGTCGACCGGCACGCTATACAGTTGCTGCCTGCCACGCTGCCCCTGCAGGTTGTCACGGTGGATGGCAGGGAGCTGCTAGGGGGGCAAGTGGTGAAGCAGACGCCACCAATGGTGATGCGACTTGGGAATCACAGGGAAATCATCAGCTTCAATGTCACTCAACTATCGGACACGCCCATTGTATTGGGCATGAGTTGGCTGGACAAGCACAGCCCGACGCTGGCTTGGTACCAGAGGCAGCTGACCTTCGGCTCTTCCTTTTGCGCTGAACACTGCATCGTGCCCAGGCAGGAAGGGGAGGAAGAGGAGTCACAGCTGCAGCTAGGCACGCTGCAAGCGGTTCCCCACAAGTACGCAGAATTTTTGGAGGTTTTCTGCGAGAAAGAGGCAGACAGGCTACCCCCCCACAGACCATATGACTGCAAAATTGACCTGCTGCCGGGGGCGGCGCTGCCCAAAGGGAAGCTGTATTCCATGTCTGAGGACGAACTGCAGGAACTCAAAGAGTTCATAGATCATAATTTGGAGCGCGGTTTCATCCGAGAGTCCAAGGCAGCGGGGGGCAGTCCGGTATTCTTTGTTAAGAAGCGGGACACGCCCCAAAAAAGACTTGTAGTGGACTTTCGCATCTTGAACAGTGTGACCAAGCCATCGGACTTCCCCATGCCCCGAATCGACGACCTCCTCGCAAAGGTACGGAAGGGCAGAGTGTTCACCAAGTTGGACCTGCGAGGGGCATACAACCTCATTCGCATGCGGGAGGGAGATGAGTGGAAGACAGCCATGTTCACGCCCCTGGGCACCTACGAATATAGAGTTATGCCTTTTGGATTGCAAAATGGCTCCCACGTTTTTCAAGCTTTCATGCATCACGTGTTGGCGGGGCTCCTCTACAAGACGTGCGTCTGTTTCTTGGATGACATCCTGATCTTTTCGGAATCTGCTTCAGAACCCTCGTATTGGTGGGATGATCGACCAGAGGAGCAGTTCCGCAGAAGGTGGCTGGAGGGTCCAGGACGAGCAACGTCTCCAGAAGGCAACGAGGGAGAGACGGACATGGACGTTTTCGGGGACGACCCGGGTTTCGAGCACGGCGGCACAGAGATGGAAGCGGAGGTGACCGTCGTCAACGAGAGCAGGGAGGAAGAACCGGAAGACTTCGGATGGCGGCCCGCCACGGGAAGCGAACTGTATCCGACATTCGTCCCCCTGACACGGCAGCACCCAGATCCCGCACCGGAAGGAGGGGAGGGGGGAAGAGGGGGCTTCGAGGGGGGGATGGATGTCAGGGGTTCAGGAGCAGAGGCAAGGGCAAGGGAGGAAACAGAGAGCGAGGGAGAGGAGGCAGAAGAAAAGATGAGTGATGACGACGACCCGAGATCTCCGAGTCTTTCCAGTGAATCAGAAGATTCACAGAAAGGAGCACCAGTGGCCAGGGCAAGGGGGGAGCCTAGGGGGACACCCCAGGAAGATAGAGCCAGAGGGGACTCAGAGGGGAGCAGTTGGAAATCGGGACCAGCGTCACCGCCAGAGAGCAGGGAAGAGGAAGGGCGCCAGGGATCAAGCGCTGGCAGCTCACAACAGGGGGGAGGGCACGAGTCAGGAGTGGCCACACCTCCATCGGGGAGCGAAGAAACGGTCAGACGGAAGGTGGAAGGTTGGGCGCGCGCGCCAAGTTCAAATGCACAGGAAGGTGGCGCAGTAGGCAGCCCGGAAAGGGAGCCAGGTCCTAAAGCCCGCCGAAAGGAGGGAGAAGAGTCAGGGGGGTCAGCGTCAGCGTCAGAGGAATCCCGGAAGGAAGAGACCCCGGGGGGCAGAGGGACCCAGAGAAGAACAGTCAGGCGGAAAAGGTGGAGCAAGGCTAGGATATTAAGTTGGTGTACAAGGGGCGGAGACTCAGATGGAGCTTCGCCGATCTAACCATGAGACGTAGAGTTGCACGCAGCAGCTTGAGAATGGAAACTGTAACTCAATAAAGACTTTTATTTAATGATCGCTGGCTAGCGTGATCCTCTGTGAGCTAGGATCTGGAAGCAGCTCTGACAATATGTAATGAGACCAAAGTAACAAAACACCTTCTTTTCGCTTCCATATGCGTAGAAAGAAGACGAATAAGCTTTGATTGGGCTTATTTCAATTCGCATGGTGTTTTTTGGGTGTTCACCAGAATCCCTCCTAACAGAAGAGGACATGTAAGCTTGGATTGTTCTTTCGGTGTTCATTAACCCAGAAATAGCAAAGCGAAGTGTAATAATCCTAAATGAAGCAATACAGGTTGTTTTGCGTTCCATCTACATAGAAAGGAAAATCTTGGATTTCGATTAGTTCGTCGTGTTTTATGGACCCCCATAAATCGCAAAGTGTGAAATGTTTGTTTTCAGCCCAAATCAAGCATAGGGGTTTTGGTTGCATCTCAATAGAAAGAGGAAATCTTTCTATAGAAATATAAAGAAGAATCTTGGATTTCGCTTTTCGTTGTGTTCCATGGACCCCTGAAATCTCAAAGTGTATGTAATGAGACCAAAATAACAAAACAACGTCTTTTCGCTTCCATATGCGTAGAAAGAAGACAAATAAGCTTTGATTGGGCTTATTTCTATTTGCATGGTGGTTTTTGGATGTGCACCAGAATCACCCCCAACCAAAGCAAAAAGGTCTTTTGGGTTCCATCTACATAAAAAGAAAATGAAACCAACAAACATAAAATCAACACACATAAGCTTATTTGTGTTTGTTGGGTGAATATGCTTGCACTCCTTAAGAACCAAGTGAATTCAACCCATATAAGCTTATTCGTCTTCTTTCTCTGCAGATGGCTGCAAAAGCAACGAGTTTTCCTTTCTTTGAGATTCTTTCACTTCGCTTTGTGTTTTTTGTGTGCATAGCCAGAGAACCTGAAACCTAGTGAAAATGTCCAATCAAAGCTTATACGTCTTCATTCTATGCAGATGGAGGCAAATTTTGGGGTGCACACCTAAAGAAGCAGAAACTAAGTGAAATCAACCCAAATCACACTTATTCATCCTATGAAATCAGAAATTCCCTTTTGCTTCAATCGGGATTCTTTACCTTTGCTTTGTGATTTTTGGGTGAATATGCATGCACCCCGACAAAACACTAAACGAATTTAAATAAGCCAATTTTTCGTCTTCTTTCTATGCAGATGGTGCCCAAAACCACCTGCTTTGCTTTGTTTGGAAACAACGCTTATGCTCCAATGACAACCTGTTTGGACTTCTTTTACTTCTCTTTGGGATTTCTGGTGAATATGCAAAACACGCTCAATTGAAATAACCCCAATCGAAGCTAATTTGTCTTATTTCTATGCATATGAAAACGAAAACTAGGTGCTTTGCTTTTTTGGACCTATTTCACTTCGTTTTGCGATTTTGAGGTGAATATGATGCACACCTAAAACACACCAGACGTAATAAGCCTAAACATTGCTTTTTCATCTTCTTTCTATTCAGATGGAAACCAAAACCACCTGGTTTTGCTTTGTTTGGCGTTCTTTCGCTTTTCGGTTTTTTGGGTGCTGTCATGGGCTCAGGGGCTGAGCCACAGGGGAAGGAGGAGATGGAGAGCGAAGGGGAACAATCTGAGGGGAGCTCAGGAGGGTATGCCAGTGATCAGAGAGATTCCATGAGTCTCTCCAGGGAATCAGAGGATTCCCAGAAGGGGCCCCCCAGAGGCAGGGCAAGGGGGGCCAGTGGGGAGTCTCCAAGCGGCAGCTGGAAATCAGGGGTAGCTTCCCCACCAGAGCGTAGTGGGGGGGAAGAATCCCAAGGATTAAAACAAGAGTCTCCTGCAGGAGGAGAGAGTGAGGCTGGACTGACCACGCCTCCGTCAGAGAGTGGGGGGGCGGAGGGAAGAGCAGGTCCAGCCAGCCTCCCTGAAGGAGAAAGCAGTGAGGGGAGCAGTGTAGCCGTTAGGAGGAAAGTAGGCGGCTGGGCGCGCGCACCAAGTTCAAATGTGGAGGCGCGCGGGCCAGCAGAAAACCCGGATTGGGAGCCAGGTCCTAAAGCCCGCCAGAAGGGTGGGGAGGAGTCAGAAGAATCCGCCTCCGAAGAAAGTAGGAAGGAGGTAACCCCAGAGGACAGGAGGACCCGGAGGAGAAAGGAGCAGAAGGAGGAGAGGAAGAGGTGGAGCAAAGCTCGGGTCTTGAACTGGTGTAGGGGAGGGGAGGAGTCAGACGGAGCTTCGCCGGTCTAAGGACTCAGACGTAGCGCTGCGCGCCACGGATGTCAAACCAACAATGAACCACAATAAAGACTTTTGTTTATAAAGAGCAACTGGCGTTGGTCCTCTGTGAGCTAGGACCTGAGGCAGCGCTGACAGTAAGCTCCGTCTCCACTAAAAGTTAACCCTCGCAGCGCGAGTTGGCGCAGCGAGGGGCAAAACTTGGTGTTTTGCGAGCTCACGAAGAGAGACAAAGATGACTTCAGAAGGGAAGATGGAACAGCTGGAAAAAGCAGTTGAGGCGCTTTACGCAGAACTGGCAGTTTCCAGGAAGAGGGAGGAGGAAGCAGCGAAGTTCTGCGAGGATCTGCAGACCAGGTGGGAAAGATTGGGCAAGGAGGGGCTGCCGGGACCCAGATCAACAGAGGGAATTGGCCTCGGAAAGAGGGGGGGCAGCCTAGTAGCCCACTTTGACGGAGACCTGCAGCAGTATCCTAACTTCAGAGCAGATGTAGTTTTTGCGCTCAGGCTGCTTCGGAAGGACTTTAGAGATGAGGAGGAGAAAGTAGGATTTATCATAACGCACTTGCATGGAGAAGCAAGATCCTGGCTGCGCAATTTGTGGCGCGACAATGATCCAGCCCTCCAGAATGCGGACGCCTTTATAAAGGCTATGGACGCTTGTTTCCAATCAACCACTGATGTGGACGTGGCTAGAAAGGAGATGCACGGTTTGCGGCAGGGGAAGGCAACAGTAAGACAATACCATGCCCGGTTTTTTGCGTTGGTAAATACGCTGCGCTGGGAAAAGGACTCTGTGGTTGTAAGAGATCTCTTCTGGGAGGGGCTAAACGCTTCCGTGAAAGATGAGCTGGCCAGGGGCGATAGACCTAGCACCACTGCAGAAGTGGTCCAGAGAGCACTCACAATAGGAGTGAGAATGGAGGAACGCCCATGGAACAGAGATGAGGGTCGCTTAGCACGCACACCGGCCAAAGCACCTCCTTTCATGCCCAGGGAGAGTGGACGCGCCCACTCCACGCCTCCTTTGGGGGAGGGAGTAGAACCAATGGAGTTGGGTGTTGCTAAGGCTCAGACAGCGGCCAGAGCCCTAACGCCAGGAGCAGTCAAGCCGAAAAATCCTAGAGGGAACAGGAAGTGTTTCTTATGCGACAGTGCACAACACATGGTCAAAGAGTGTCCCCAGAGGATCCAGAAGCACACTGCAGCCTCCGCAATTATTAAAGGGGGAATTCAGCAGGAGGGGGAGCAGCAGGGAAACGACCAAGCCTGGTTGGAAGCAGAGGCACTGGGGCCCAGCCAGGCAAGGTTTTGAAGCAGTCCCCAGAGATTCTGAAGCCCAAAGACCCCCTCCCGCCCAAACCAGTGGTGCAGCTCACTGCATCACTTCAACTGCCCAATGGATTCATCTTGGAGGTTCCTATTACCATCTGTCAGAGCTGCTTCCAGATCCTAGCTCACAGAGGATCACGCTAGCCAGCGATCATTAAATAAAAGTCTTTATTGAGTTACAGTTTCCATTCTCAAGCTGCTGCGTGCAACTCTACGTCTCATGGTTAGATCGGCGAAGCTCCATCTGAGTCTCCGCCCCTTGTACACCAACTTAATATCCTAGCCTTGCTCCACCTTTTCCGCCTGACTGTTCTTCTCTGGGTCCCTCTGCCCCCCGGGGTCTCTTCCTTCCGGGATTCCTCTGCCGCTGACGCTGACCCCCCTGACTCTTCTCCCTCCTTTCGGCGGGCTTTAGGACCTGGCTCCCTTTCCGGGCTGCCTACTGCGCCACCTTCCTGTGCATTTGAACTTGGCACGCGCGCCCAACCTTCCACCTTCCGTCTGACCGTTTCTTCGCTCCCCGATGGAGGTGTGGCCACTCCTGACTCGTGCCCTCCCCCCTGTTGTGAGCTGCCAGCGCTTGATCCCTGGCGCCCTTCCTCTTCCCTGCTCTCTGGCGGTGACGCTGGTCCTGATTTCCAACTGCTCCCCTCTGAGTCCCCTCTGGCTCTATCTTCCTGGGGTGTCCCCCTAGGCTCCCCCCTTGCCCTGGCCACTGGTGCTCCTTTCTGTGAATCTTCTGATTCACTGGAAAGACTCGGAGATCTCGGGTCGTCGTCATCACTCATCTTTTCTTCTGCCTCCTCTCCCTCGCTCTCTGTTTCCTCCCTTGCCCTTGCCTCTGCTCCTGAACCCCTGACATCCATCCCCCCCTCGAAGCCCCCTCTTCCCCCCTCCCCTCCTTCCGGTGCGGGATCTGGGTGCTGCCGTGTCAGGGGGACGAATGTCGGATACAGTTCGCTTCCCGTGGCGGGCCGCCATCCGAAGTCTTCCGGTTCTTCCTCCCTGCTCTCGTTGACGACGGTCACCTCCGCTTCCATCTCTGTGCCGCCGTGCTCGAAACCCGGGTCGTCCCCGAAAACGTCCATGTCCGTCTCTCCCTCGTTGCCTTCTGGAGACGTTGCTCGTCCTGGACCCTCCAGCCACCTTCTGCGGAACTGCTCCTCTGGTCGATCATCCCACCAATACGAGGGTTCTGAAGCAGATCCCGAGGGTGACCCCTCCGGGGAACGGGCGTCTCGTGTCGGTTCCTCGTCCGAGTCGAACCCCCGGAACGTGCTGGCTGAAAGCGTGGGCGTGAAAAGCCAGTCGTCGAAAAAGTCTGCTGGCATTGGCCTATGTGGGAAGAGGGCATGAAACTCTTCTTTGAGCAGAGGTTCGTCTAAAGCGTAGCCCGGCACCCAGCTGTTGGCACTGGCCGGGGTGCCCTCCTTGGCGAGAAGGTATTCTACCCCCTCTTCCCCCCATCTGGAGTCCAAAATCTCCGTGACTTCGTTGAAGCGCTCCTCCTGTGCCACTCCCCCTTGCCCGGTTCTCTCTCGGAGCGGACCCGGTGCCGTTCCTGGTTCCTGAAACCTGTGAGGTGCCTTGTAGGGAGTGAGCACCGATCTGTGGAACACCGGATGCATTCTGGAACCCTCCGGAAGAGCCAGCCTGAAAGCCACCGGGTTGACCTGTTCGTCGACTTGGTAGGGCCCCAGTTGTTTATGCCCTAGTTTCTTCTTCGCCAACGACCTGGCCGGCACTGCGTGGGCTGCTAACCAGACCCAGTCTCCCACATGGATCTCTTCGCCAACCCTTCTGTGTTTGTCCGCTTGTACCTTGTATGCGTGTTTAGCCAGCTCCAGGTGCCGCCGCAGCTGATCGTGGACCTCCTGCAACTCCGACGCGAACGCATCTGCTGTCTGCGGCTCCCCCTCCCCCATTCTTTCCAGTCCCGGGAAGGTTCTGGGGTGCCTCCCGTTGTTGGCGAAGAATGGCGTGACCCCCGTGGACACGTGCTTCGTGTTGTTGTAGGCGAACTCGGCGAGAGGCAGGTAATCCACCCACGTCGCAGGCTGTTGATTCGCATAACATCTCAGGTACTGCTGCATGATGGCATTGACCCGCTCCGCTTGCCCGTTGGTCTGCGGGTGTCTAGCCGACGCCAGGTTGATCTTGACGTTCAGGAAGCCCATCAGCCTCTGCCAGAAGTTCGAGATGAACTGTCGCCCTCGGTCGGACAGAATAGACCGCGGCAGACCGTGAACCTTGAACACGTGGTCTATGAACAGTTTGGCGGTTTGTTCCGCCGTGGCCACCTTCGCACACGGAATGAAATGTGCCATCTTGGAGAACAATCCCACCACCACCAGCACAGCCGTCTTTCCCCTCGAGCTGGGCAGATCCGTGACAAAGTCCAGGGCCACTCTCTCCCATGGTTCGAACGGAGTTTGCAGCGGTTCCAGCAGTCCGGCCGGCGGTCTGTGCACTGGTTTGGCCCTCTGGCAGGTGTCACACCTCGCCACGTAGTCCGCGACTTCCCCTCTCATTCCGGGCCACCAGAAGTCTCTGGCTACTAATTCCACCGTCTTCTCCTTGCCAAAGTGCCCGGCAGTGGGCGCGTCGTGCAGCTGCTGCAGTACCTTGGCGCGAAGTTCGTCTCCCGGCACGTAGATGGCCCCTTTACGGATGAGCAAACCATCTCGCAGCTGGAACTCGTCGGTCGCTGCCGTGCCCCTGTGCACCTCTGCCATCTTTGCTTGCGCGAAGGAGTCATCCTGCAACGCTCGTCGCACCGCATCCAGGTCAACTGTCGCCGCCGCGCACGGCCACACTGTCGGTGCGAAGATGTGCATGGCGGCCGCTGGCGTTGCCTCCTCCAGATACTGTGGCTTACGGGAGAGAGCATCCGCCATGATGTTGGTGTCCCCCGGGACATACTCTATTCGGAAGTCGAAATTCGCAAAGAACTCAGCCCAACGTATCTGCCTCTGGTTCAGGAACTGTGCCGTGCGCCAGTGCTCTAGATTCTTGTGGTCCGTGCAGACCTGCACCGTGTGCTTGGCGCCGATCAGGAAGTGCCTCCACGCTTTGAACGCTGCATGAATGGCCAGCAACTCCCTGTCCCAGATGGTGTAGTTCTGTTCGGACTTGCTGAGCTTCCTTGAGTAAAACGCTCCCGGCCTCCAAACCCCCTGCGGGTCTTTCTGCAGCAGGACTGCTCCCACGGCTCTGTCCGAAGCGTCTGTCTCCACCCTCATCGGCCTGCTGGGGTTGACATGAAGCAGCTGCTCTTCCGACGCGAAGAGACGCTTGAGTGCCTGAAAGGACTGCTCCGCCTGCTCTGTCCAGATGAACTTCTTTTTCTTGGAGCTGAGCGTGTCCGTGATGGCCGCTGTCTGCATCGCAAAGCCTTTGATAAACTTGCGATAGAAGTTCGCGAAGCCGACAAACCGTTGGACCTCCTTCCGGTTGCGTGGGCTTTTCCAATCCAACACTGCTCGGACCTTGGCGCTGTCCATGGCGAGCCCTTTATCAGACAACTTGTAGCCCAGGAAATCCACCTCGGTCACGTCGAATTGGCACTTCTCCAGCTTGGCGTAAAGCCTATGTTGCTGTAGCCTGCTCAGCACTTCCTTGACGTGTCTGTCATGCTCCTGCTGCGATTCCGAAAAGATCAGGATGTCATCCAAGAAACAGACGCACGTCTTGTAGAGGAGCCCCGCCAACACGTGATGCATGAAAGCTTGAAAAACGTGGGAGCCATTTTGCAATCCAAAAGGCATAACTCTATATTCGTAGGTGCCCAGGGGCGTGAACATGGCTGTCTTCCACTCATCTCCCTCCCGCATGCGAATGAGGTTGTATGCCCCTCGCAGGTCCAACTTGGTGAACACTCTGCCCTTCCGTACCTTTGCGAGGAGGTCGTCGATTCGGGGCATGGGGAAGTCCGATGGCTTGGTCACACTGTTCAAGATGCGAAAGTCCACTACAAGTCTTTTTTGGGGCGTGTCCCGCTTCTTAACAAAGAATACCGGACTGCCCCCCGCTGCCTTGGACTCTCGGATGAAACCGCGCTCCAAATTATGATCTATGAACTCTTTGAGTTCCTGCAGTTCGTCCTCAGACATGGAATACAGCTTCCCTTTGGGCAGCGCCGCCCCCGGCAGCAGGTCAATTTTGCAGTCATATGGTCTGTGGGGGGGTAGCCTGTCTGCCTCCTTCTCGCAGAAAACCTCCAAAAATTCTGCGTACTTGTGGGGAACCGCTTGCAGCGTGCCTAGCTGCAGCTGTGACTCCTCTTCCCCTCCTTCCTGCCTGGGCACGATGCAGTGTTCAGCGCAAAAGGAAGAGCCGAAGGTCAGCTGCCTCTGGTACCAAGCCAGCGTCGGGCTGTGCTTGTCCAGCCAACTCATGCCCAATACAATGGGCGTGTCCGATAGTTGAGTGACATTGAAGCTGATGATTTCCCTGTGATTCCCAAGTCGCATCACCATTGGTGGCGTCTGCTTCACCACTTGCCCCCCTAGCAGCTCCCTGCCATCCACCGTGACAACCTGCAGGGGCAGCGTGGCAGGCAGCAACTGTATAGCGTGCCGGTCGACAAAGTCCTGCCCTATAAAGTCCGCATTGCTTCCGGAGTCAATGGTGATTGGCACGTCCATGGTGATTCCATTGGGCAGCTGGAGCGACGCGGTGAGCCTCACTACCGGTTTGGGCGGGAGGGGGTCCATGGGCTGTAAAATCTCTGGGGACTGCTTCACTGACACGTCTGGCTGGGCCCCAGTGCCTCTTCCTCCAACCAGACTCCGTCGTTTCCCTGCTGTGGTTGTCCTTGCTGCGTTGCTGCAGTTACCATTGCTGAGGCTGCAGTGTGCTTGTGGAGCCTCTGGGGACACTCTTTCGCCATATGCTGTGGATCATCGCAGATGTAACACTTCCTGTTCCCTCTAGGAGGCTTCGCTTTCACTGGTGCCGGTGCTAGGGCTCTGGCTGCTGACTGAGCCCTTGCACCTCCAACCTCCATAGGTTCCGCTCCTCCTCCTGGCGGAGGCGTGGATTGCGCACGCGCTGCTTCTCTGGGAAGGAAGGAGGAGCCCCTGGCTGGTTCGCGCCCTCCACGCCCTTCGTCCCTGCTCCACGGACGTCCTTCCAGCCGCACCCCCACCGCCAGCGCCCTCTGAACGATCTCCTGCGTGGTCCGGGGTCTCTCCCCCCTCGCAATTTCATCTTTAACCGAGCCGTGCAATCCCTCCCAAAACAGGTCTCTTACAGGAGCCGAATCTCTGTCCCATTCCAGGGCACTGACCAAAGCGAAAAAGCGGGCATGGTACTGCCTTACGCTGGCCCTCCCTTGCTTCAGTCCATGTATCTGCTGCCGAGCAAGATCCACGTCAATGCTTGATAAAAAGCACCCATCCATCGCTTTAATAAAGGCATCCGCATTTTGGAGCGCCGGATCCTTATCTCTCCACAAATTGCGCAGCCATGCTTTAGCATCTCCATGCAAATGGGACATGATGAATCCCACCTTCTCTTGCTCATCTCTAAAGTCTTTGTTCAGCAGTTGCAGTGCACACATTACATCTGCTCTAAAGTTGGGGTACTGTTGCAAATTCCCATCGAAGTGAGAGACCAGACCGCCTGTTCGTCTCCCCAACCCAATCCCCTCCGGTTTGGGTGTCAGTTGCCCTTGCTTCGTAAGCACTTCCAACCTGACCTGGAGATCCCTGTAGGCGGCAGCTGCGTCCTCCTCTCTCTTCCTGGATGCAAGAGCCTCGGCATTCAGTCGTGTCACTGCTTCTCTGAGTTCCACTATCTGCTGTTCGGCCGTCATGTTGTCTGCCGTTCGTGAGCTCGCTAGTAGGCACCCGCTTTCTCTCCTCTCCGCGAGGACGTAGATGCCCACAATTATGAGATGGAGCTTACTGTCCGAGCTGCTTCCAGATCCTAGCTCACAGAGGATCACGCTAGCCAGCGATCATTAAATAAAAGTCTTTATTGAGTTACAGTTTCCATTCTCAAGCTGCTGCGTGCAACTCTACGTCTCATGGTTAGATCGGCGAAGCTCCATCTGAGTCTCCGCCCCTTGTACACCAACTTAATATCCTAGCCTTGCTCCACCTTTTCCGCCTGACTGTTCTTCTCTGGGTCCCTCTGCCCCCCGGGGTCTCTTCCTTCCGGGATTCCTCTGCCGCTGACGCTGACCCCCCTGACTCTTCTCCCTCCTTTCGGCGGGCTTTAGGACCTGGCTCCCTTTCCGGGCTGCCTACTGCGCCACCTTCCTGTGCATTTGAACTTGGCACGCGCGCCCAACCTTCCACCTTCCGTCTGACCGTTTCTTCGCTCCCCGATGGAGGTGTGGCCACTCCTGACTCGTGCCCTCCCCCCTGTTGTGAGCTGCCAGCGCTTGATCCCTGGCGCCCTTCCTCTTCCCTGCTCTCTGGCGGTGACGCTGGTCCTGATTTCCAACTGCTCCCCTCTGAGTCCCCTCTGGCTCTATCTTCCTGGGGTGTCCCCCTAGGCTCCCCCCTTGCCCTGGCCACTGGTGCTCCTTTCTGTGAATCTTCTGATTCACTGGAAAGACTCGGAGATCTCGGGTCGTCGTCATCACTCATCTTTTCTTCTGCCTCCTCTCCCTCGCTCTCTGTTTCCTCCCTTGCCCTTGCCTCTGCTCCTGAACCCCTGACACCATCGATTCTGGCAGCAATGCAGACTTTGTGGGGGTGGAATTTGTCAAGCAGCACAGCATAGCACTCCTACCTGCCACGATGCCCCTGAACGTCGTCACAGTCGATGGCAGGAAGCTGCTGGGGGGGCAAGTGGTACAGCAGACACCACCTATGGTGATGCAAATTGGGAATCACCGCGAAGTCATCAGTTTCAATGTCACCCACCTGTCCGAAACGCCCATAGTGTTGGGCATGAGTTGGCTGGATAGGCACAGCCCAGCGCTAGCCTGGTACCAGAGGCAACTGACCTTCTGCTCCTCTTACTGCGCGGAACATTGCATCCAGACCAGTCAGGAAGAGGAGGGAAAGGAAGATGCACAACAGCTACATCTCGGCATGGTGCAGGCGGTACCCAACAAGTACAAGGAGTTTTTGGACGTTTTCTGCGAGAAAGAAGCTGACAAGCTACCTCCTCATCGGCCCTACGACTGCACGATTGACCTCCTACCGGGAGCGAAGCTACCAACGGGGAAGCTGTATTCCATGTCTGAGGACGAAATGCAAGAACTCAAGGAGTTCATAGAGCTCAATTTGAAGCAGGGATTCATCCAAGAATCCAAATCAGTAGGGGGCAGTCCCGTGTTCTTCGTGAAGAAAAAAGACACGCCCCAACGGAGACTTGTGGTGGATTTCAGAATTTTAAACTCGAGGACAAAGCCCACTGCATTCCCCATGCCCAAGATAGACGATCTGCTAACGACGGTGAGGAAGGGGAGAATCTTCACCAAGCTGGATCTGCGAGGCGCATACAATCTGATACGCATGCGAGAGGGCGATGAGTGGAAGACGGCCATGTTTACACCCTTAGGCACCTATGAATACAAAGTCATGCCTTTCGGATTACAAAATGGCTCTCACACTTTCCAAAAATTTATGCACCACGTGTTGGCGGGGCTCCTCTACAAGAAGTGCGTCTGCTTCCTAGACGACATCCTGATCTTCTCGGAATCGCAGGGAGCTCACGAGGAGGACATCAGGGAGGTCCTGCAGAGACTACGGGAGCACAAGCTCTACGCCAAGCTGGAAAAGTGCCAGTTCGACGTGACGGAAGTGGATTTCCTGGGATACAAGCTGTCGGACAAGGGACTCGCCATGGACAGCGCCAAAGTCCGCTCGGTGCTGGACTGGAAGAGCCCACGCAACAGGAAGGAAGTCCAGAAGTTCGTCGGCTTCGCCAATTTCTACCGCAAATTCATCAAGGGGTTTGCGAAGGAGACGGCGGCTATCACGGACACCCTCAGCTCCAAGAAGAAGAAGTTCATCTGGACGGAACAGGCGGAGCAGTCTTTTCAGAGGCTCAAGCGTCTTTTCGCGTCCGAGGAACAGCTGCTGCACGTCAACCCCGGCAACCCGCTGAGGATTGAGACTGACGCATCAGACAGAGCGGTGGGGGCGGTCCTGTTGCAGCAAGATCCGCAAGGGAACTGGAGACCCTGCGCATTTTACTCCAGGAAGCTCAGCAAGTCGGAGCAGAACTACACAATCTGGGACAGGGAGTTGCTGGCCATTCATGCAGCCTTCAAAGCGTGGCGGCATTTCCTCGTAGGAGCCCGACACACCGTGCAAGTTCGCACAGACCATAAAAACCTGGAGTACTGGCGCACGGCGAGGTTCCTGAACCAGAGACACATCCGCTGGGCGGAGTTCTTTGCGGATTTCGACTTCAGGATAGAGTACATCCCGGGAGACAACAACGTCATGGCGGATGCACTTTCCAGGAAACCGCAGTATCTGGAGGAAGCGGCGCCGGCGGCAGCTAAACACATTTTCACACCGGCAGTGTGGACGTGCTCTGCAGCCACCGTCGACCTGGACGCGGTACGTCGAGCGCTACAGACGGATCCATTCGTGCAATCCAAGATGGAGGAGGTGCGACGGGGCACAGCGAAGGACGGCGAGTTCCAGATACGTGACGGACTGCTCACCCGCAAAGGGGCGCTCTACGTGCCGGGAGATGACCTCCGCGCGAAAGTCCTGCAGCAGTTGCACGACGCGCCCAGTGCTGGACACTTTGGCAAGGACAAGACGGCGGAATTGGTGGCCAGAGACTTTTGGTGGCCCCAGATGCGAGGGGAGGTCGCAGATTACGTCGCCAGGTGTGACACGTGCCAAAGAGCCAAACCAGTGCACAGGAAACCGGCGGGAATGTTGGAACCGCTACAGACGCTGTTTGAACCATGGGAGCAGGTGGCCCTGGACTTTGTCACGGATCTGCCCAGCTTGCGAGGCAAGACAGCGGTTCTAGTGGTCGTAGACCTGTTCACCAAGATGGCGCACTTCATCCCATGCGCGAAGGTAGCCACGGCGGAACAAACTGCCAAGCTGTTCATAGACCACGTGTTCAGGGTTCACGGCTTGCCACGGTCCATCCTGTCTGACAGGGGGCGCCAGTTCATCTCGAGTTTCTGGCAGAAGCTCCTGGGCATCCTGAACGTCAAGATCAACTTAGCGTCGGCGCGACACCCGCAGACCAACGGGCAGGCGGAGAGGGTCAACGCCATCATGCAGCAGTATCTACGATGCTACGCGAATCAACAGCCCTCGACCTGGGTGGACTACCTGCCGCTGGCCGAGTTTGCCTACAACAACACGAAGCACGGGTCCACAGGGGTGACACCGTTCTTCGCCAACAATGGGCGGCATCCCAGAACCTTCCCGGGGTTTGAGAAGAAGGGGGAGGGGGAGTCACGAGGGGGAGCTGAGCACTTGGCAGCAGAGTTACAAGAGGTCCATGAGCAGCTCAGGAGGCACTTGGAACTAGCCAAACACGCCTACAAAATGCAGGCAGACAAGCACAGGAGGGTAGGGGAAGACATCCAGGTGGGGGACTGGGTATGGCTAGCGGCCCAGGCAGTGCCGGCCAAATCGTTAGCCAAGCAGAAGCTAGGACACAAGCAGTTGGGGCCTTACCAAGTGAAGGCACAAATCAATCCAGTAGCCTTCAGGTTGGCGCTTCCGGAGGGTTCCAGGATGCACCCGGTCTTTCATAGGTCGGTGCTCACACCCTACAAGGCACCACACAGGTTTCAGGCACAAGGGTCAGCACCAGCCCCAAGCAGAAAATCACCTGCAGGGGGGGAGTCACAGAGGGTGACACCAATCAACGAGGTCACGGAGATTTTGGACTCGAGATGGGGGGAAGAGGGAGTAGAATATTTCCTCGCCAGGGAGGGTACCCCGGCTAGCGCCAACAGATGGGTACCGGACTATGCCCTGGAAGAGCGCTATCTCAAGGACGAGTTTCATGCACTCTTCCCCCAAAAACCCATGCCAGCAGATTTTTTCGACGACTGGCTTTTCACACCCACACTTTCGGCCAGCACGTTCCAGGGGTTCTCATCAGACGAGGAGGCGGAGCCGGGACAGAGCACACCAAGGGGATCTTGTTCGGGGGTCGACACAGACCGCTCCTATTGGTGGGACGATCAACCGGAGGAGCAATGGAGGCGGAAATGGTTGAGGGGACCTTGGCACGCAGAGTCACCCGAGGTATCGGAGGGTGGGACAAACATGGACGAGTGGGGTGAGGAACAGGGGTTTGAGCACGAATGCAAAGAGATGGAAGCGGAGGAGATAGACGTCGATGAACACAGTACGGACTGGCTGGAGCCAGCGGGAGGGCTGCACGACAGGGGCACCGAACAGTATCCAGCTCTCGCCCCCGAAGCACTGGAGCTCCCGGAACCCACGCCCGGAGAGGGGGAGGGGGAAGGGGGGGCTTCGAGGGGGGGATGGATGTCATGGGCTCAGGGGCTGAGCCACAGGGGAAGGAGGAGATGGAGAGCGAAGGGGAACAATCTGAGGGGAGCTCAGGAGGGTATGCCAGTGATCAGAGAGATTCCATGAGTCTCTCCAGCGAATCAGAGGATTCCCAGAAGGGGGCCCCCCAGAGGCAGGGCAAGGGGGGCCAGTGGGGAGTCTCCAAGCGGCAGCTGGAAATCAGGGGTAGCTTCCCCACCAGAGCGTAGCGGGGGGGAAGAATCCCAAGGATTAAAACAAGAGCCTCCTGCAGGAGGAGAGAGTGAGGCTGGACTGACCACGCCTCCGTCAGAGAGTGGGGGGGCGGAGGGAAGAGCAGGTCCGGCCAGCCTCCCTGAAGGAGAAAGCAGTGAGGGGAGCAGTGTAGCCGTTAGGAGGAAAGTAGGCGGCTGGGCGCGCGCGCCAAGTTCAAATGTGGAGGCGCGCGGGCCAGCAGAAAACCCAGATTGGGAGCCAGGTCCTAAAGCCCGCCGGAAGGGTGGGGAGGAGTCAGAAGAATCCGCCTCCGAAGAAAGTAGGAAGGAGGTAACCCCAGAGGACAGGAGGACCCGGAGGAGAAAGGAGCAGAAGGAGGAGAGGAAGAGGTGGAGCAAAGCTCAGGTCTTGAACTGGTGTAGGGGAGGGGAGGAGTCAGACGGAGCTTCGCCGGTCTAAGGACTCAGACGTAGCGCTGCACGCCACAGATGTCAAACCAACAATGAACCACAATAAAGACTTTTGTTTATAAAGAGCAACTGGCGTTGGTCCTCTGTGAGCTAGGACCTGAGGCAGCGCTGACAGGTGCACACCCAAAAAAGTCATTTTTAGGTGACTATGCATGGAAAAAACACGAACTCAATTGAACAAAACCCATTAAAAGTTTTTCGTCTTTCTATGCAGATGGAACCCAAAACCAACTTCCGCTTGTTTTGCCTTCTTTCACTAGAATAAACACGAAATTATTGAAATAACCCAAATCAAAGCTGTCTTCTTTCTACGCATATGAAAGTGAAAACAAGGTGCTTTGCTTTTTGGGGACTTTTTTGGACTTCGTTTTGCGATTTTGAGGTGATTATGATTCACACCCAAACAACAACCGACGAAATAAGCCTAAACAACGCTTGTCTTCTTTCTATGCAGATGGTACCCAAAACCACCTGTTTTGCTTTGTTTGGCGTTCTTTCCCTTTTCGATTTTTTGGGTGAATATGCATGCACACCCAAAAAACACAAATCGAATTGAAATAAGCCTAAAAAACGGTTTTTCGTCTTCTTTCTAGGCATATGGAACAGCAACCCGTTGGGGCACCTTCACTTTTGCGATTTTTAGGTGAATATACATGCAAAAATACACAAAACAAATTAAAGCTTTTTAGGTTTTCTTTCTAGACATAGGGAACCCAAAACCACCTGTTTTGCTTTGTTTGGCCTTTCGCTTTGCGATATTTGGGTGAATAAACAACACAAAACACCCAAACAACACAAATTGAATTAAGGCCAATAAAAGCTAATTCGTCTTCTTGCTACGCATATGAAAGCGAAAACAAGGCGTTTTACTTTTTATGGACTGATTTCACTTCGTTTTGGGATTTTTGGAACGAAACAGGAAACGAAATTAAATGACCCCAATTATAGCTGTCAGGGGTTCAGGGACAGAGGCACAGGGTAGGCAGGAGATGGAGAGCGATGGGGATGAATCCCAGGACAGCGAGGAAGAGGATGACAATGACTCAAGAGATTCCATGAGTCTTTCCAGCGAATCAGAGGATTCCCAGAAGGGGGCGCCGGTGGTCAAGGCCAGGGGAGCCCCAGGGGGGACGTGTCAGGAGCAGGGGGCCAGCGGGGGATCCCAAAGTGGCAGCTGGGCGTCAGGACCAGCCTCCCCGCCAGAGTGCAGCGAAGGGGGTGGAGGTTCCAGTGTATCAGGGGAGGCGGCTCCGGCAGTAGAGAAAGGAGGGAGGTCGGAGCAAGCCACCCTCCCGGAAGGGGAGGGGAGTAGTGAAGGGAGTAGTGTAGCTGTTAAAAGGAAGGTTAGAGGTTGGGCGCGCGCGCCAAGTTCAAATGTAGAGGCGCGCAGAAGTACAGGGAGCCCGGAGGAGGGGCCAGGTCCCAAAGCCCGCAGGAGGGGGCAAGAGCAGTCTGATTCCGCGTCAGAGGAATCCAGGAGGGGCGAAACCCCAGCGGGCAGAAAGACCCTGCGGAAAAGGAAAGAGAGAAAGAGGTGGAGCAGCGCAAGCCTCTTAAACTGGTGCAGGGGAGGGACGGATTCAGAGGGGACTTCAGCGGTCTAAGCCTAGCAGACGTAGGGCTGCGCGCCTCGGATGTGAAGCAAACAATGAACTGCAATAAACACTTTTGTATATAAGAAGAGATAGGCGTTGGTCTTTTGTGAGCTGAGACTTGAGGCAGCCCTGACAATAGCTATTTCGTCTTCTTTTTATGCAGATGGAACCCAAAACCACCTGTTTTGCTTTGTTTGGTGTTCTTTCACTGCAATTTTTTTGGGTGAATATGTATGTACACCCAAAAAACACAAACCGAATAGAAATAAGCCTGAACAACGCTTATTTTTCCTTCTGGTCATATGGAACTGTCAGGGGTTCAGGGACAGAGGCACAGGGTAGGCAGGAGATGGAGAGCGATGGGGATGAATCCCAGGACAGCGAGGAAGAGGATGACAATGACTCAAGAGATTCCATCAGTCTTTCCAGCGAATCAGAGGATTCCCAGAAGGGGGCGCCGGTGGTCAAGGCCAGGGGAGCCCCAGGGGGGACTTGTCAGGAGCAGGGGGCCAGCGGGGAATCCCAAAGTGGCAGCTGGGCGTCAGGACCAGCCTCCCCGCCAGAGTGCAGCGAAGGGGGTGGAGGTTCCAGTGTATCAGGGGAGGCGGCTCCGGCAGTAGAGAAAGGAGGGAGGTCGGAGCAAGCCACCCTCCCGGAAGGGGAGGGGAGTAGTGAAGGGAGTAGCGTAGCTGTCAAAAGGAAAGTTAGAGGTTGGGGACGCGCGCCAAGTTCAAATGTAGAGGCGCGCGGAAGTACAGGGAGCCCGGAGGAGGGGCCAGGTCCCAAAGCCCGCAGGAGGGGGCAAGAGCAGTCTGATTCCGCGTCGGAGGAATCCAGGAGGGGCGAAACCCCAGCGGGCAGAAAGACCCTGCGGAAAAGGAAAGAGAGAAAGAGGTGGAGCAGCACAAGCCTCTTAAACTGGTGCAGGGCAGGGACAGATTCAGAAGGGACTTCAGCGGTCTAAGCCTAGCAGACGTAGGGCTGCGCGCCTCGGATCTGAAGCAAACAATGAACTGCAATAAACACTTTTGTATATAAGAAAAGAAAGGCGTTGGTCTTTTGTGAGCTGAGACTTGAGGCAGCCCTGACAGTAAGTCCCTTCTCTAAAAAACTGCAAAAAAATTTTTTTTGCAAAGCTCACGAAGTTTGGCAGACATGACTACTGAGGAGCAGATAACGACCCTGCAAAACGCAGTCGCTGAACTCTCCGTTGCAGTACGGGTCTCTCAGAAGACAGTTGCCGAAGCAGAAGCGCGATGCCAGGATCTGCAAGCCAGGTGGGATCAGGCGTGCAAACAGGGGTTCCCGGGGTCCAGATCAGAGGGAATCGCTCTCGGACGGAGGGGGGGCAATTTAGTAGCCCACTTCGATGGGAACCTGAAGCATTATCCCAATTTCAGAGCAGACGTCCTATACGCGCTGCATTTGCTTCGAAAAGACTTCAAAGATGAGGAGGAGAAAGTAGGCTTTATTGTGTCCCATTTGCATGGGGAAGCTAGAACCTGGTTACGCAATTTGTGGCGTGAAGATGGTCTTGCCCGCAGGGACTCTGACGAATTTATCAAAGCCATGGACGCTTGCTTCCAATCTACCGTTGACGTTGATGTGGCGCGCCAGGAGATGCATGGATTGCGGCAGGGCAAGGCTACAGTGCGTCAGTACCATTCTCGCTTTTTTGCATTGCTGAATGTGCTGGGCTGGGAAAAAGACTCCCTGGCAGTGAGAGACTTGTTTTGGGAGGGGCTTCATGGCTCAGTAAAAGATGAGCTGGCTAGGGGAGACAGACCTCAAACCCTAGCAGACGTCGTCCAGAGGGCACTCACGATAGGGGTGCGCCACGAAGAACGCCCTTGGCACAGTGAGGAGGGGCGTCACGTCCGCCCACCAGCTAGAGCGCCTCCTTTTCTTCTTCCCAGGGACCTGGGACGTACAAATCCCTCACCTATGCTGAAGGGAGGGGAGGAGCCAATGGAGCTGGGTCGTGCAAAGGCTCAGTCAGCTGCCGGAGCCTCAGCGTCCGGAGCAGTCAAGGCGAAGCCTCCTAGAGGGACCAGGAAGTGTTACATCTGTGACAGCCCACAGCACATGGCTAAAGAGTGTCCCCAGAGGCTCCAGAAGCACACTGCAGCCTTAGCAACAGTAACAGGGGAAGAGTCCCAAGGAGAACAGTTTCAGGGAAACGAGAATGCCTGGATGGAAGCAGAGATGCTGGGGCTCCACCAGGCAAGTCAGTGAAGCAGTCCCCAGCGCTTTTGCAGCCTACAGACCCCTTACCACCCAAGCCAGTGGTGCAGCTCACTGCTACTCTCCAGCTACCTAATGGACTCACCCTGGAAGTCCCCATTACGATTGACTCAGGGAGCAACGCAGACTTCGTGGGGATGCAGTTCATCAAGCAGCATCGCATAGCGCTACTACCAGCCACGCTGCCTCTGAACGTCGTCACGGTAGATGGCAGAAAGTTGCTGGGTGGGCAAGTGGTACAACAGACGCCACCCATGCTGCTGAAAATTGGGAATCATCGCGAGGTCATCAGTTTCAATGTCACCCAACTGTCAGACACGCCTATAGTGTTAGGCATGAGTTGGCTGGATAGACACAGCCCATCATTAGCGTGGTACCAGCGGCAGCTCACCTTTGGCTCGTCCTACTGCACACAACATTGCATCCAGACAGGCCAGGAGGAGGAGGGCCAGGAGGAAGGGCAGCAGTTGCATCTAGGCATGGTGCAGGCAGTGCCCCACAAGTACAAGGGGTTTTTGGAGGTCTTCTGTGAAAAGGAAGCTGAGCAATTACCACCCCACCGGCCCTACGACTGTGCAATTGACCTTTTACCAGGAGCGACGCTGCCGACTGCGAAGCTGTATTCCATGTCTGAAGATGAAATGCAGGAACTTCGGGAGTTCATAGATCACAATTTGAAGCGGGGATTCATCCGAGAATCCAAGGCCGTGGGGGGCAGTTCTGTGTTTTTCGTGAAGAAGAAGGACACGCCCCCAAAAAGGCTCATTGTGGACTATAGGGCCATCAACTCGATGACAAAGCCCAAGGCCTTCCCCATGCCCAAGATTGACGACCTGCTCGCGACGGTGAGGAAGGGGAGGATCTTCACCAAGTTGGATCTACGCGGAGCATACAATCTAATACGCATGAGGGAAGGTGACGAGTGGAAGACGGCCATGTTCACGCCGCTGGGCACCTATGAATACAGAGTTATGCCGTTTGGTCTCCAGAATGGCTCCCACTGTTTCCAAGCATTCATGCACCACGTGCTAGCAGGACTCCTCTACAAGAAGTGCGTATGCTTCCTCGACGACATTCTGATCTTCTCAGAATCGCAGGAGACTCACGAGAGAGACGTAAAGGAGGTCCTGCAGAGGCTACGGGAGCACAGGCTCTACGCCAAACTGGAGAAGTGCCAGTTCGACGTGACGGAGGTGGATTTCCTGGGCTACCGGCTGTCCGACAAGGGACTAGCCATGGACAGCGCCAAAGTCCGCGCAGTGTTGGACTGGAATAGTCCGCGCAATCGGAAGGAGGTCCAGAGGTTCGTCGGTTTCGCCAACTTTTACCGCAAGTTCATCAGGGGTTTCGCGAAAGAGACGGCAGCTATCACGGACACCCTCAGTTCCAAGAAGAAAAAGTTCACCTGGACGGACCAGGCGGAGCAGTCCTTCAGGAGACTTAAGAGTCTCTTCGCGTCCGAAGACCAGCTGCTACACGTGAATCCCGGCAGGCCCATGCGGGTTGAGACTGACGCATCTGACAGAGCAGTGGGGGCCGTCCTCTTGCAGGAAGATCCGCAAGGGAACTGGAGGCCCTGCGCTTTCTATTCCCGGAAGCTCAGCAAGTCGGAACAGAACTACACCATCTGGGACAGGGAGTTGTTGGCCATCCACGCGGCTTTCAAGGCGTGGCGGCACTTCCTTATCGGAGCCAAGCACACCGTGCAGGTCCGCACGGACCACAAGAACCTAGAGTATTGGCGCACGGCGAAGCTCCAGAGCCAGAGGCACATGAGATGGGCGGAGTTCTTTGCGGATTTCGATTTCCGGCTAGAGTATATCCCGGGAGACAACAACGTCATAGCGGATGCGCTCTCCAGGAAACCGCAGTATCTCGAGGAAGCGGCACCAGTGGCAGCCAGGCACATTTTCGCACCGCAAGCGTGGGCGTGCGCTTCCGCCGCCGTGGACCTGGACGCGGTACGACGCGCGCTACAAACGGATCCGTTCGCACAATCCAAGATGGAGGAGGTGCGAAGAGGGACAGCAAAGGACGGCGAATTCCAGATACGTGACGGTCTGCTGACCCGCAAAGGTGCTCTCTACGTGCCCGGAGACGATCTCCGCGCGAAGGTTTTACAGCAGTTACACGACGCACCCAGCGCGGGTCACTTCGGCAAAGAAAAGACGGCGGACTTAGTAGCCAGAGACTTTTGGTGGCCCCAGATGCGGGGAGAGGTCGCGGATTACGTCGCCAGGTGTGACATTTGTCAGAGGTCCAAGCCAGTGCACAAGAAGCCAGCGGGATTGCTGGAACCGCTGGAGACGCCACTACAGCCGTGGGAACGGGTGGCGCTGGACTTTGTTACTGATCTGCCCAGTTCGCGGGGCAAGATGGCGGTGCTTGTGGTTGTAGACCTGTTCACCAAGATGGCGCACTTCATTCCTTGCGCGAAGGTGGCAACAGCGGAACAGACCGCCAAGCTGTTCATAGACCACGTGTTCCGGGTGCACGGCTTACCGCGGTCCATCCTGTCCGACCGGGGTCGCCAATTCATTTCCAGTTTCTGGCAGAAGCTCCTGGGCATCCTGAATGTCAAGATCAACTTAGCGTCGGCGAGACACCCGCAAACCAACGGCCAAGCGGAGAGGGTCAACGCCATCATGCAGCAGTACCTGCGATGTTACGCCAATCAAAAGCCTGCAACTTGGGTGGACTACTTGCCGATGGCCGAGTTTGCCTACAACAACACGAAGCACGCGTCAACGGGGGTGACACCGTTCTTCGCCAACAATGGGCGACATCCCAGAACCTTCCCGGCGTTGGAGACAACGACGCAGGGGGAGTCGCAGGGAGCTGAGCATTTAGCAGCAGAATTGCAGGAGGTCCACGAGGAGCTACGACGGCACTTGGAACTAGCTAAACACGCCTACAAAGTGCAGGCAGACAGGCACAGGAGGGCAGGAGAAGACATCCAGGTGGGGGACTGGGTATGGTTAGCAGCCCAGGCGGTGCCGGCCAAGTCGTTAGCTAAGAAGAAGCTAGGACACAAACAGCTAGGGCCATACCAAGTTGAGGGCAGGATCAATCCCGTAGCTTTTCGGTTGACCCTCCCAGAAGGTTCCCGAATGCACCCGGTCTTTCATAGGTCGGTGCTTACACCCTACAAGGCCCCACACAGATTTCAGGAGCCAGGGACGGCACCAGACCCACGTAGAGAATCACCGGGGGGGGGGGAGTCACCGAGGACCCCGACACTCAACGAGGTCACGGAAATTCTGGACTCGAGATGGGGGGAGGAGGGAGTGGAATACCTCCTCGCCAGGGAAGGTACCCCGGCCAGTGCCAACAGTTGGGTGCCAGATTATGCTCTGGAGGAACCTCTTCTTAAAGACGAGTTCCATGCACTCTTCCCACACAGGCCCATGCCAGAGGAGTATTTTGACGACTGGCTTTTTACGCCCACACTTTCAGGTAGCACCTTCCGGGGGTTCTCCTCTGCAGAGGAGACCACGCCGGAATCGAGCCCTCCAAGGGGATCGTGCTCGGGGGTGGACACGGACCGCTCTTATTGGTGGGACGATCAACCAGAAGTGGGGTGGCGAAGGGGGCCTTGGCAAGCAGCATCGCCTGAAGTAACAGGGGGAGGGAAGGGTTTGGATGTGTTGGGGGAGGACCCCGGTTTCGAGCACGCATACACTGAACTGGAAGCAGAGGAGATCGACGTCGATGAACTGTATCCAGCGTCTACCCCCGCTACAACGGAGCTCCCGGAACCTGCGCCCGAGCAGTGGGAGGGGGGAAGGGGGGGCTTCGAGGGGGGGATGGATGTCAGGGGTTTAGGGACAGAGGCACAGGGTAGGCAGGAGATGGAGAGCGATGGGGATGAATCCCAGGACAGCGAGGAAGAGGATGACAATGACTCAAGAGATTCCATCAGTCTTTCCAGCGAATCAGAGGATTCCCAGAAGGGGGCGCCGGTGGTCAAGGCCAGGGGAGCCCCAGGGGGGACTTGTCAGGAGCAGGGGGCCAGCGGGGAATCCCAAAGTGGCAGCTGGGCGTCAGGACCAGCCTCCCCGCCAGAGTGCAGCGAAGGGGGTGGAGGTTCCAGTGTATCAGGGGAGGCGGCTCCGGCAGTAGAGAAAGGAGGGAGGTCGGAGCAAGCCACCCTCCCGGAAGGGGAGGGGAGTAGTGAAGGGAGTAGCGTAGCTGTCAAAAGGAAAGTTAGAGGTTGGGGGCGCGCGCCAAGTTCAAATGTAGAGGCACGCGGAAGTACAGGGAGCCCGGAGGAGGGGCCAGGTCCCAAAGCCCGCAGGAGGGGGCAAGAGCAGTCTGATTCCGCGTCGGAGGAATCCAGGAGGGGCGAAACCCCAGCGGGCAGAAAGACCCTGCGGAAAAGGAAAGAGAGAAAGAGGTGGAGCAGCGCAAGCCTCTTAAACTGGTGCAGGGCAGGGACAGATTCAGAAGGGACTTCAGCGGTCTAAGCCTAGCAGACGTAGGGCTGCGCGCCTCGGATCTGAAGCAAACAATGAACTGCAATAAACACTTTTGTATATAAGAAAAGAAAGGCGTTGGTCTTTTGTGAGCTGAGACTTGAGGCAGCCCTGACAGGAACTGTTTGGGTTTCTTTCACTTCTCATTGGGATTTTTAGGTGACTATGTAGCAAAAAACAGGAAATGAATGGAGACCCCCTAATTAAAGCTTTTTATGCAGATGGAACGCAAAATCACCTTTCGCTGTTTTCCTTTTCACGTCGATTTGCTATTATTTTGGGTGAATATGCATGCACACCCAAAAAACACAAACCGAATTGAAATAAGCCTAAACAAAGGTTATTCGTCTTCTTTCTAGGTATATGGAACTAATGACAACCTGTTTAGTCTTCTCTGGGATTTTTAGGTGAATATACATGCAAAAAACACGAATTTAGATACCCCCAATTAAAGCTTTTTTGGTTTTCTTTCTAGCCATAGGGAACCCAAAACCACCTGTTTTGCTTTGTTTGGCCTTTCGCTTTGCAATATTTGGGTGAATAAACTACTCGAAACACCAAAACAACACGAACTGAATTGAAATAAGTCCAATGAAAGCTAATTCGTCTTATGTCTATGCATATGAAAGCGAAAACAAGGTGTTTTGCTTTTTATGGACTGATTTCACTTCGTTTTGCGATTTTTGGGTGAATATGCATGCACACCCAAAAAAGACAAACCGAATTGAAATAAGCCTAAACAATGGTTATTCGTCTTTCACTTCTCTTTGGGATATGAAGCAAAAAACATGAAACGAATTGAGATACCCCTAATTATAGCTTTTTCGTCTTCTTTCTATGCAGATGGAACCCAAAACCACCTGTTTTGCTTTGTTTGGCCTTCTTTCACTTCGATTTGCGATTTTTTTGGGGAATATGCATGCATACCCAAAAAACCACAAAACCAAATTGAAACAAGCCTAAACAACGGTTATTCATCTTTTTTCTAGGCATATGTAACTAATGACAACCTGTTTGGGCTTCTTTCACTTTTTCCGATTTTTAGGTGAATATGAAGCAAAAAAACATGAAACGAATTGAGATACCCCTAATTATAGCTTTTTCGTCACCATTCTATGCAGATGGAACCCAAAACCACCTTTCTAGCTTGTTTGGCCTTCGATTTGCGACTTTTGGGTGACTATGCATGCAAACGAAATAAACCTAAACAACGCTTATTCGTTTTTCTATGCAGATGGAACCCAAAACCACATGTTTCGCTTGTTTGGCCCTTCACTAAATTTGCGATTTTTTGGGGTGAATATGTATGCAAAAAACACAAACTCAATTGAAAACCCCAATCAAAGCTAGTTTGTCTTCTTTCTACGCATATGAAAGTCAAAACAAAGTGCTTTGCTTTTTTGGACTGATTTCACTTAGTTTTTTGGGGTGAATATGCATGCTCACCCAAAAAACACCAAACGAAATAAGCCTAAACAACGCTTATTCGTCTTCTTTCTATGCAGATGGTACCCAAAACCACATATTTTGCTTTGTTTGGCGTTCTTTCGCTTTTCGATTTTTTGGGTGAATATGCATGCACACCCAAAAAACACAAATTGAATTGAAATAAGCCTAAAAACGGTTTTCCTTATTCTTTCTAGCCATATGGAACTAACAACCTGTTGGGGCACCTTTACTTTGCGAATTTTAGGTGAATATACATGCAAAAAACACGAATATACATGCAAAAAACTCTCTCTCTCTCTTCCATATACGTCTCTCTCCCTCTCCCTCTCAATCTGCCTCTCTTTCACTCCAATTTGCTTCTTTCCTTTCTACTCTCTCTCTCTACCTCTCCCTTCTGTCTCTCTCCCTTCTCTCTCTATCTCTCTCTCTTCCTTCCTTCCTTCTTTAT